>NW_021775349.1:0-1486 GCF_005508785.2 Acyrthosiphon pisum | reverse complement strand
AAAGATTTTTTTTATTAAGAATATATCTTTATTACTATTTATATATGTTCTATTTCTTTAGATATTTTCATTAAATACAGATTTTTATCAAATATAAATTTGTTATTATATTAATTAAATTTATTATTACACAAACTTTCGAAAAATTATTGAAAAAATCTAAAGTAAAAAAAAAAATCTGTATTAATTAAAAATGTAAATAAAATAAAAAAACTATATTTAATAAACAACTATATAATAAAAAATATTCTATCAAGATTTGTTTATCTTTTTCAATTCAATCAAGATTTTTTTATTGAATATTGATTTTTTATTGAATTAAGATTTTTTCATAATTTGTATTTCAATAAAAAAAGACAAGTAGAATAAAAAAAAACTATTGTAAAAATACCAAATTAAATTTAAAAAAAGCTGTATTTACCTAATAAAAATGTAAATATAATAAAAAAGTCTAAATTGGTTAAACATTTTTGTTTTATAAAAAAATTTCAATCTAGATTTGTTTAATATTTTTCATTCAATCAAATTGTTTTATTAAGTTTCTTTTTAGATTTGTTATATCCAATCATGTTTTTTTTATCTAAAATAAATTTTCTTCAGTTTTGATAATAATAATAAATAAAGACAAAATTGTATTTTTACTATAAGGTGAATTATTTTTTTTTGAGGAAGATCGTGCGAATTTCAAAACCAGGCTTGCAAATAAGTGCGAATACTGTGTCAAATATCAGTCAAAAAAAAAAATTGTGAAAATGTTAATTTTTTATGAGGGGTGAACTTTTACTATGAGGTGAATTTTTTTTTTTTTTTGAGGGGAAGGAAGGTCGTGCGAATTTTCAAAATAGGCGTGCGAATTCGTGTGAATTACGTGCTAAATATCTGCAGAAGAAAAATTGTGAAAATTATAATTCAGACCACCGGGGGGGCTGGCGACACGTGCTAAATATCTGTATAGTTTGTTTATAGATTTTCCTTTGGGGGTGGGGGGGCTGGCGCAACGTACGTAGTCATAACGAATGTTAAGATAATCCAATACACATATAATGTATACGCATATACGCACAACTATAAGCACTCCCTTGAACAGTAGTAGACGAGTGTCGTGATGTTGACTGGCGTGGACGTTGTGCATAGGTCTTCTTCTGAGAGGTACTGTCGGTGAGTCGATTCTTTAGGGTCCTTATATAATATGACTTCGGCGTAATCCCTACTTCTGATATGCATTGATTAATCATTAATAATACGTGATATTAAAGTATTGATATTTTTTCTCATTTTATGCGGTGCGTAAGGTAATTTATTGTTTTGTTTTGACCGAACGTCTTGATTGGAAAATTATCGAAGGGGTCTCGTAGAATATAATTTTATGTATATATATACGTAAGAATGCATTCATGGGTTTTATAATATACGGTGTCATCTGGCGCCGCTGATAATTGATTGTGTTGTTTTACTAAACGTCTGACGGAGAGTGTTGAATATTATT
>NW_021775348.1:0-1173 GCF_005508785.2 Acyrthosiphon pisum | reverse complement strand
TCTATTAAATTTTCAAGCTTTTTTGATAAACAAATAAATTTTTATTGATATTTTTAGAAAAAAAACCCAAAAAAAAATGAAAACTGACAATGTCCGTAAAGAGCTCAAAATAAGTCAAAATATTTTGAAAATTTTATCGTGTATAGAAAATGGAAATGTAAACATTCACTCAAAATTTCATGCATCCACTGTCATTTTTTTTAAAGTTACACCAAAAACCAAAATCGATTTTCTCGAAAACAGATTTTGCGTAAAAATTCCCGTTTTTCCTTAATTTTTCTTTTGTTTTTCCCGGCGCTTTTGAAAACCACTGGGAAATTTAAATTTTGACCTCCCCAATGCACCAACGATATTCACTTTCTGATCGAACAAGATACTGAAGTTGAAAATCGTAGCATTATTTCGACTACTTATCGTGTACACAGACACAAAAAAAATAAAAAAATAAAAAAAAAAAAAAAAAAAATAAAAAAATAAAAAAAAAATAAAAAAACACACATCATTGTAAAATCAATACATTCATCGTTCCACTCAGAATCTAAAATTAATCGACAGTTGAAAATTACAGCATTTACCCAAACAAAAATAAATAAAACAGACAATCTTACTTCTGAAAATGTATCAATTGGCCAAGTTAATTTATCAGAACTACCTTCAACTAGCAAAAATCATACTGATAATCACAACCTCAATTTGACTCATAATTCTAATAATAGTATGCCCAATGATTCGAATTAGACACTCACAGCTGGGGTAAATGATATTGGTCATTATGTACATAATTTATAAATTGATTTAAAAAAAGAAGAACTTTAAAAAACACCATGGGTACCCCATTCAACGTATATTTTCCTGTCAAAACCAAAAGAAATTTACGATTTCAATTATCTTGGATACAACGATTTCCGTGGCTAAGTTGCTCACAGATTTTTCGAAAGAGCATTTTGTAGACCATGCGTTTTGTTTGCTCGAGAAAAGGGAGGTAAAGGTGTCCATCAACAATTAGGTGCTCTTGTTTCTAAGTCAGTCGAGGAAAAATATGTTGCTTTAAAATCAAAGTCTGGTTTGTTGTAAAATTAATACATTTTTTTTGTTGGCAATTATTGTCCCGTTGTACAAAAAATATCTTATTTCTATATTAAAACGACGTAAGTACCTTTGTGCCTAGGTACT
>NW_021775347.1:0-808 GCF_005508785.2 Acyrthosiphon pisum | reverse complement strand
CAATGTATTTTTTAATATTTTTCAACTGATATTGTAACAATATATCAGGAGCTTTGTATTAAATTTTTACACTTTTTGGCCCAACAGATAAAACTTTATTGACATTTATAGAAAAAAAAAACTAATAAAATTGAAAACCGAAAATGTCCTTAAACAGCTCAAAAAGAGTCAAAATATTTTCAAAATTGTATGGTGTATAGGAAATGCTAATATAAACATTCAGTGAAATTTTCATGTATCTACAGTTATTCGTTTTTGAATTACAACAAAATAAAAAAATCGCTACATGAGAAATCGAGTGAATATCCAATGTTGTAAAAATCTGAATTTCAAACGATCATAAAAATTTAATTTGACTTTCTTATAGATATTTTTTGTTTGATAAAGGTAGATAATCTTATAAGGAATCTTGTATTACATTTTAAAATCTTAGATTTAAAAAGAAAAATTTTTACGAATTCTTAACTCAAAATAATTTGCTAATTTTCGTGATTTTTCCATATTTTGTCAATTTTTGAACTTTAAATGCTTATAAAAAAAAACTGTGACTAAGGATTTTTAATATTTTTCATCTGCCTTTGAAACAATATACTTGGAGCCTTCTATTAAATTTTCAAGCTTTTTTAATCAACAAATAAAATTTAATTGATATTTTTTGAGAAAAAAAACTAAAAAAAAATGGAAAATGAAAATGTCTCTAAACAATTCAAAATAAATCAAAATATTTTGAAAATGTTATCGTGTATAGAAAATGGAAATATAAACAACCATTGAAAATTGCATGTATCTACGGTCATTTGTTTTAAAG
>NW_021775346.1:0-922 GCF_005508785.2 Acyrthosiphon pisum | reverse complement strand
GAAAAACGGAGCATTGTGACCAGTGCTCAGTCACTGTGCACAATGCCCGTTTTTCGAGGGCAAAGTTGGAATAAGTTAACATTGTCCGGCCATTGTATACAGTGCCCATTTAGATTTGGGCCATGTAGGTTAAATATTGAATATATTAAAAATAAAATAAAATAAAACATTTTACTGCATTTTTTAACAATCATAAACAAAACTTGAAATAGATGCTTCAAATATTAGTTGCTATTTAATAGTTTTTAAATCTATTATCCAGTATGGTACCTCCTACTGAATACTGTTTGACCGGCATAAGATGAATATTATTTATTATTAAATTATAGTTATTTTAATAGTTTTAATTTAATTAAATATTAGTTATTGTTACGTATAAATACCATTCGACATAAATATGTGCAGTAATTAATTCACTGTGCTCACTTAAATGCGGCCGGGGTACACTTTTCCCGGGAAATCATGTACAATGCCCGGCTAACGTATGGAAAAATTGAGTATTAAAATGGTCATTCTTACATTTCCCAAAATGTTCGGGAAATGTACACAGTGTCCGGTTATTGCATAACAATGCTCGGATTTCCTACTTTGCTCGTAACATAATATATATGTATATATATAATTCAAACATATATAGTTATTTCATTTTGCACTTTTTTTTAAAAAATTATTATGTTTATTATTTTTATTAATATTAATATAAACTATTTATAAATTGATTTTGTAAGTTGCTATTCCCTCAAGTCATTATTAAATCCAGAATTGGCCGCTATGTGATTCCTTACATCAAACCTGCAAGCCAATACTCGACGAAAAAATATTTATATGATGTTTGTTGTTTATTAATTAATATAATAATATTTCCAATAGTCAATTATAATCTAAACATCTTATTACTTTTATTTTTAAAAGTAAGTTGTTA
>NW_021775345.1:0-895 GCF_005508785.2 Acyrthosiphon pisum | reverse complement strand
AGCATTTAAAGTTTAAAAATGACAAATATGGAAAATCACGAAAATTTGCAAATTATTTCGAGTTAGAAATCATAAAAATTTTACTTTTTAAATCTAAGATATGAAAATGTAATACAAGATTCCATATAAGATTATCTACCTTTATCAAACAAAAAATATCTATAAGAAAGTCAAATAAAATTTTTATGTTCGTTTGAAATTCTAATTTTTACAACATTGGATATTCACTCGATTTCTCATGTAGCGATTTCCTTATTTTGTTGTAATTCAAAAACGAATAACTGTAGATACATGAAAATTTTACTGAATGTTTATATTAGCATTTCCTATACACCATACAATTTTGAAAATATTTTGACTCTTTTTGAGCTGTTTACGGACATTTTCAGTTTTCAATTTTTTTTCTATAAATATCAATAAAGTTTTATCTGTTGGGCCAAAAAGTGTATAAATTTAATACAAAGCTCCTGATATATTGTTACAATATCAGTTGAAAAATATTAAAAATACATAAGCACAATTTTTTTTTATAAGCATTTAAAGATCAAATTTTGACAAAATTTATCAAATTTTAATTTGAAAAATTATTTTGTAGTTAAAAATTTATAAAATGTTCAATTTTTGTATCTAAGAATTGAAAATTTAAAACAAGACTCCACGTAAGTAATTAATTCTGTTACCAAAAAATCTAAAAAATACATTTACCCAGTTTATTTTTATAGTCATTTTAAGTACAAATTTGGACGAAATTACATATTAAAAACCTAGGATAACTATTTTAGTTATTTTGTTGTGATTGTATAATATTATTCGTGGGTACTTGAAACTTCTAAAGTATACTATTATATATCTATGATAGTACCGCGGTTTTTTGTAGATGTATAATGCGTTATAA
>NW_021775343.1:0-1366 GCF_005508785.2 Acyrthosiphon pisum | reverse complement strand
AACCGGTAAAAACTGCCTTAATTTTTATGGCCAATTTAGAGCACTTTTTTGTATTTTATTTTAATATTAAAATATATCAACATTTTTTCTTTATAAATAAAAATAAAAATAAATATAAGACAATGAATTGTAACAGCAAAATTATTAGTCTTTATGAAAAGATGATATATAATAATAACTCATTATTACAATCTTTAAAATTAGAGGAAGTTTATTTATGTACAAAATGTCAAGATTTTAAGAAAACCTATGAATTTAGTAAAAACCAAAAGTGGTGTAAAATTTGTATGAAAGCCAAAGTTAATAATGATTTTAAAATATGCGAATGTGGAAAAAAAATGTATTTGAGATCTTATAGTACACATTTGATATCAAACAATCATAAAAAGAGAATGGATAACATGAATAAAGAGAACAATTAATATAAAATTATAAAAATAATTTTGTTATTAAAAAATAAATTCCATAAATAATATAAAATAAAATAAAATAAAAATTTTTCTTTATAAATAAAAATAAATAAAATAAAATTGTATACAATAAATTAATAAAAATGCCGCCGCAGAATAATATTATATTAGAAAAAATGAAAGTACCTGAGCTTAAATTAATAGCAAAACAATATGATATAAAAAATGTTTGTAAAATGAAAAAAGATTGTTTAATAGAAAATATAAAAAAGCAAGTTGCCTTAAAAATGTTAGATAAAAATCCCTTCTTGAAGTTAGATAAATCATTGTTTACTGAAGAAAATTATTTTAATACTTTCATTAGAAAGAAGACCAAAAGTTTATGATTTGATAGAAGTAATTCAATCTAATAAACAATTTAATGCAAAATTTAGGATTCATAAAGCTGATTATAAAATTAGGTTTAAAGAAGCATTAATAAACGATATAAAACAAAGTAATACAAAATACAAAATTAATTATATAGATAAAGCTTTAAATGAAATGGTAAGACTTGCTAAAAACAGTTCTGCATATGAAAAAGGTGATAGAATAAGTATTGCATTATTTAATCCAAATATAAAAACTCCCATATATACTGGAATGAGATCTGACGATATCATAGTAAACTTAAAATCTATAGTTGATGGGTTATTAACTTCAAATGAAGAAATTGATATTACAGAAACTACTTTTCAAGTTCAAATAGTAAACATACCAAGAGGTTCGGGTAGAAATAAAATAATAAATTTATCAGAAAGTACCCATACTAAAAGAAGTATTATTAAGATTAATAATTATGATAATTTATGTTGTCCGAGAGCTATTGTTGTTGCATTATCTACTCAAGCAAATAATATTTTAGGTCATGAATTAAATTCCAATAATATTACATACTTGAGAAAAGGCAGAAAAAT
>NW_021775342.1:0-1264 GCF_005508785.2 Acyrthosiphon pisum | reverse complement strand
ATTACTTACGTGGAATCTGTTTTAAATTTTCAATTCT
The DNA here is from genome assembly GCF_005508785.2 of Acyrthosiphon pisum. NCBI lineage: Eukaryota > Metazoa > Arthropoda > Insecta > Hemiptera > Aphididae > Acyrthosiphon > Acyrthosiphon pisum. The sequence continues at coordinate 1,227 of NW_021775342.1, read as the reverse complement.
TAGATACAAAAATTGAACATTTTATAAATTTTAACTACAAAATAATTTTTTAAATTAAAATTGATAAATTTGTCAAAATTCGATCTTTAAATGCTTATAAAAAAAATTGTGCCTATGTATTTTTAATATTTTTCAACTGATATTGTAACAATATATCAGGAGCTTTGTATTAAATTTATACACTTTTTGGCCCAACAGATAAAACTTTATTGATATTTATAGAAAAAAAAAACTAAAAAAATTTAAAACTGAAAATGTCCGTAAACAGCTCAAAAAGAGACAAAATATTTTAAAAATTGTATGGTGTATAGGAAATGCTAATATAAACATTCAGTAAAATTTTCATGTATCTGCAGTTATTCGTTTTTTAATTACAACAAAATAAGGAAATCGCTACATGAGAAATCGAGTGAATATCCAATGTTGTAAAAATTTGAATTTCAAACGATCATAAAAATTTAGTTTGACTTTCTTATAGATATTTTTTGTTTGATAAAGGTAGATAATCTTATAAGGAATCTTGTATTACATTTTCATATCTTAGATTTAAAAAGAAAAATTTTTATGAATTTCTAACTCGAAATAATTTAATTCGCAAATTTTCGTGATTTTTCCATATTTTGTCATTTTTTAAACTTTAAATGCTTATAAAAAAAAACTGTGATTAACGATTTTTAATATTTTTCATCTGCCTTTGAAACAATATACTAGGAGCCTTCTATTACATTTTCAAGCTTTTTTATCCAACAAATAAAATTACCACTCGTATTTGTGTTACAATCGTAATTTTATACTATTTGTATGACCATTGACTGAAACATTAAACCTTGAACTGTATTAAAAAAAAATCAGAGGGGTGCAGCGCCATCCCTATATGGACACCCATAGGTATAAATAGCTTAGGATAAATTAGGATTATATTCATTTCTGATCGAACAAGATACTGAAGTTGAAAATCGTAGCATTATTTCGACTACTTATCGTGTACACAGATACAAAAAAAAAAAAAATAAAAAAAAACACACATCATTGTGAAATCAATACATTCATCGTTCCACTCAGAATCTAAAATCACCCAAAAAAAAACCCCTGACTATAGGTATCATTAACTCTTATAAGAACTTAATAAGTAGGTATATACAAACAATCGTAACTGCGGGCAATAAATATACAAAGTGAACAGGAAGACCTGACGACAGACGAAATAGCTTTTGTTCTTATCAATAT
>NW_021775341.1:0-1689 GCF_005508785.2 Acyrthosiphon pisum | reverse complement strand
ATGGCTAATGATTATTGAAATAAAAATGTCACTGTTGTGTGTTTCGAATTGTCGAATCTTACATTGGTATTTAGCACGGACTAAGATATATCTTAGTCATATCTTAGTCCGTGGTATTTACTATTTCGTCTATTTTTAGCTCTCATAACATATCATTAATGATAGCGTCGATAACGGGATGCAGTTGGCAGTTCCAAGAAAATAATAATTTTATATACTATAATAATGAATAAGCCGCGGTCGCACGATGATAGTAAAACGCGATAGTTACTATCATGGGAATATGTGACAGTACTGTCACACTATCAAATGTGTTCACACGAGCGGTGTATGAAGGTGATAGTGAATTGTGATAGTAGGTGGAAAATTGATAAATAAGCAAAAAAAAAAATATTTAATAAATAAAACATGTACAAATACTACAATAGTATGATAGTATGGTTTTCGCTGTCCGCACGATGATAATTATTTGAGGGGGCTAATTTTTCTATTTGTACGTTTTGAGGGGGCTAAGACCCCTCAAGCCCCCCCCAATTTCCGCCTATGAAAGTACCACATGTGACATGATAAAATACCTGTCTAGTACACAACTCAGACTTAAGTCAGTAGTAAATAGTAGTAATATTAGTAGTAGTAGTAGTAGTAGTAGTAAAAAAGGGTGTAATTTAATACAAAATTATAACTTCCAACAAATGTAACAATGTAATGTATCAAATATCAGGTCAGTAGTAAGTAGTAGTAGTAGTGGGAGTAAAAAAAGAGTGTGTTTTGTTCATACACATTTAATCAAATTTTTTGTTGGTTAGGTTTAATGTGCTCATGTGTTATACCGTAACATTTTAAAAATGTATTGCACTCTATAACAATAAGTTTAGGTACTAATATGCAATAAGTGCATTTCTATGATAAGTTGTGTTAACTATCTCCAGGGAAATAACGTCAAAAATCTAGCCGCCGGACCGGGAATCGAACCCGAGTCTCTCGCTTGCCGGGCGATTGCTCTACCACTGAGCTACCCGACCGCATAGACCCATGACGCTACCTCCCTCAGTTAACGGAGTTTACATTCGACCATCCTGACGCCCACGATCGTCCTCGATCGTCGCCGGTCCTTACGTCGCCCACAGCGACTGTTGCTTCACCACCTGACCACCAGAGCGCATGACCCGTATCACAACGCGATCATCACTGCACGGACCTCTGGTGGACCAAGTCCAGGTCCCTCACAACACCGCGTCTTTGGTCACCAATCCCACTTCTGATTTATGTTAACTATCTCCAGGGAAATAACGTCAAAAATCTAGCCGCCGGACCGGGAATCGAACCCGAGTCTCTCGCTTGCCGGGCGATTGCTCTACCACTAAGCTACCCGACCGCATAGACCCATGACGCTACCTCCCTCAGTTAACGGAGTTTACAGTTGAGTGTAAGATTTATCTCACACTAATAAAATCATACATGGTGTGCATAAAATTATTTTTTAAAGAGTCTTACTCATCAGTAATAAATATGTTACATTGTAGTACAAACAAAGTTAGTTGTACAAATAAAGTATTGAATAAAGTATCTTAACAGTAACGCATCATGTGAAACACTTATCCAGTACACAATTCACAAGAAAAGGAGAGTTAATACCTACTTTGTGTAGTAGTAACATTAAGAAAATGTGTCAAGTGTTCCGTTTAGGTC
>NW_021775340.1:0-1450 GCF_005508785.2 Acyrthosiphon pisum | reverse complement strand
TTTAAATCTGAATTTTTAGGTGACTCTGAACCAGCAATTATTCCATCTGGTGGAGCTTTAAGAACTTTAAAATGGAGACATAATTCAGAGAAACTCAGAAATAAAGACACAATAACAGCTTTGGCTTTAATGAAAGAAGAAGAAGAATACAAGAATGTCTTACAAGATATGGGTTGTTTTCCTTTTTTTCTCCATTATCAAAGTAGTGAACAAATTCATGTGTACCGGGATTACTGTCGAAATTGTCCTCGACCAAAAATTATAATCGATGCGACTGGATCTGTTATTAGTAATTTCAAAAAATGTGGTATGGAAAAAACAAAATCTTTGTTTTTATATGAAATATTAGTATATGATGCTACTAAAAAACATAGCTTTACAGTGAGTAATATGATTAGTGAACGTCATACAAATATTGCTATATTTAATTGGTTTGCAAGATGGCTTAGTTGTAATGTTCCGCCTCCAAAAGAAACGGTGTGCGATCAGTCATTAGCCCTCATATCTGCCATAGTACAATGCTTTACGCAATATTCATCTCTTCAAGAGTATCTTAATGTTTGTGCTGATTTGACATTAAATCAGTTAGATTCAGATTCTCATTGGCTGCCCCGGTGCTTCGTTAGAACGGATGTTGCTCATTTTATAAAAATGATAACCAGATGGCCACCTCTAAAAACAACGTCCAGACGAGTCAAAGAAATAATTCTTAGATTATTTGGGATATTAGTAAAAAGTCAATCCATTGAAGATATTTATTCTTTAGTTTTATCAATGTTTGTAGTACTAAATAGTGAAACAGATGGGAATGATGTTGAGCTGGGCCATGAAACAGCTTGTGAGCGCCATAAAAAAAGGCTGATAGAAGCTACATCATCAGGATTCATCAATTTTGAAGAAGAGTTTAATGAAATTATGCTTATAGTTGATAATGAAAATGAAGCAAGAATTTTATTGGAGGAAGAATATGAACGACAATATGAAGGTCTTGATAATTTAAACAATCCTTTTAAATCCTGGGCAGAAGAAATTTTAAAAAGAAGTGAATTATTGTTAAGAGAAGGGTCAGGAATTAATGCGATGTACATGCCAACTTTGATTCCACACATAATTAAATGTTTAAAACTTCTCCCTTTATGGTCTGGGTTAATGGTACCTATTTTTGGATTTGGAGATGAAACTACAAGTTCTGCAGCTGTAGAATCCAGCTTCAAAAAACTTAAAACATTAACATTTAAAGATATTTCGCTTCCTACAAATATTGAGACGTTTTTAGAAAGACACATCATTTCACTGCGTGGTACATCTCTTTTACGGTCTTCAAATCAAAATGTACTATTGGACAGCCTTCAATTACATGTTAATAATAACAGTAATCAAACGGAAAATGAAGTCCAAAACTCAGATATTATCAATGATCAAAGTGAAAGAGAAGACTTAGTACCACAAA
>NW_021775339.1:0-814 GCF_005508785.2 Acyrthosiphon pisum | reverse complement strand
TTAATAGATACATTTTAGATTCTGAACGAAGTGATGAATGTATTGATTTTACAATGATGTGTGTTTTTTTTTTCTTTTGTGTCTGACGACAACTTTTGGAGCAGTAAAAATGCTTCGATTTTCAAAAGTTGTACCTTTTCTGAAAGGAAAGTGAATCTAGTTGGTACTTTGGGGGGTCAAAAGTGAAAATTTCCCAATACTTTTCAAAAGCGGCAGGAAAAACCTTAAAAAAATAACGGAAAAACGCGAATTTTTACGCAAAACCAATTTTTGACAAAAACGAAAACTTAATTTTACTGTAACTCAAAAAATAATTATTGTAAGCACTTGAAATTTGTATTTATATTTATATTAGCGTTGTCTATACAGGGTTAAATTTTCAAAGTGTTTCGATTTTTTTTGAGCTATTTATAGACAAATGAAATTTTCAATTTTTCTAAGTATTTTTTTTTAAAATAACGATAAAAAATTTTTGGTTGGATAGAAAACTTTGAAAATTTAATACAAGGTTTCTTATAAGTTGTTCTCACAGTGATAAAAAAAAATCCAAAATCGTTAGTCACAATTTTTTTTTATAAGTGCTTAAAGTTTAAATTTATACGAAATATGTCAAAATTGCGAAAATTTGCAAGTAATTTTGTGGTTGAAAAATCGTAAAATTTTTTTCTTTTATAACTAAGCTTTTAAAATTTGGTACAAGGTTCTCCATAAGTTTTTCTTTAAATATCTGTAAAAAAAACTCAACCGGACTAAGACAAAAAATTTTTAGGAGTGTTTGAAATTTAAATTTTTACAAAACCGCATTAAATAACGG
>NW_021775338.1:0-726 GCF_005508785.2 Acyrthosiphon pisum | reverse complement strand
CAAGCAACCCACTCCCAAGGAACTTCCGAAAGATCAGCTCTCCGCAACTCTTACGACTACAACAGCTAATTCAATCTCTTATCCATACTGAGTCCTAAGCACCTAGACTACGCAAGTGCCACCAAGAAAAAACATACTATTAACAACAAAAAAGTCGTAACCCTTCTGTCCGAGCTTCTCACGGCTATCTCAACGGCGGAAGACCCCAAGGCAGTTATCTCCTTAACAATAAAATCCTTCATATCTTTCCTAACCAATAATAATGAATAACCTTAAAATTATTCATTGGAACTCAAACGGAATCACAAAACGACTAAACGAACTTCAAGCTCTTGCATCCTCATTACAAATCGACATTATTCTCCTAAGTGAAACTCGACTCAAACCTTCGGCGAAGCTAAAAATCCCAAATTACTTCACATACAGAACAGACCTGCCTCCGATACGAGGATCTCCTGCTCACGGAGGAACGGCAGTATTAGTTCACCGGAGAATAGTTCATACCCCAATATCTCTTCAAACCAAACTCCAATCAACATCTATTAAAATTAAAATAGACAATGCCGAAATAATCATAAGCTCAATTTACAAACCGCCACAGGTCCCTCTTGAACCCTCTGACCTAGATACCATAACCAATACCGCAGAATGGTTCATCTATGTGGCACAGCCGCGTTACTAATCCTACTGGTCGAATCCTCTTCAACCATCTTCTCAAAACGACTA
>NW_021775337.1:0-804 GCF_005508785.2 Acyrthosiphon pisum | reverse complement strand
AATAATAACTGTTCACGAATTCACGATTAAAACAGTATTGTGTGAATGCACATTTCAGTGTTCAGCTTTTGTCAATATGCAGCAATGATATTATTATAGAAAATTATACTATCTTAGGGATTACGGTTGGGTACGAAATTTTCTATTTATAACATTGGTTATTACTTCATTTTTACTAATATATTTATTTAATCTGCAGGCTACGCTGAATTGAATAAATTCGGAATGACAAATATTATTAAGAGGATGCTACACACGAATGTGTGGTCTCCGTTTTACAAATGTAAAACATAGTAAAAATGGTTTTGCGTGGATAAGAACCACTGTGGCTAAACTTATAGTTCATGTTATGCAAACAAATGTTCTTACTAGAAAGAAGAGAACATAGACTGTGCAACATTGTTTTTAATTTTTCGATATCACAAATACGAAAAAGTTCTCATAGTTTAAAAGTAGTACAGTAAAATGGGGTAACTTTGATAATTTTTTACTGTTTTATGACAATTTCATTTTTTATTATATGGATAACTTCTGTAGTGTTAACGATAAAACTCTCAAAATTAAATATTAGTTACAACTAGTTCAATATTTTAACGTTTTAATTTTTAAAATTCTGAATTTATCTTTTGAGATATCAATATTTTTTAATATGCTATCAAAGTAACACAATGGGCAATTTTGATACCTATATTTCTTAATGTGATATCAAAGTAACCCCATTTTATGCAAAAAAAATTTAATTATCATGGTACTCTGGTGAATAAAAATATATGGGTATCAAAGTTACCCCGCGAAATCAAAGTT
>NW_021775336.1:0-837 GCF_005508785.2 Acyrthosiphon pisum | reverse complement strand
CACCGTAGTAAAAAATAGTGATATGCAGTATATATTTCTGATATTTAACAAAAAGCGTCTATTCGTGAATTTCGGCTATTTGAATAAATCTACAACAACATACTAAAATAAATATATGCGTCATACATTACTGATGTACACTTGAAGACAGACTGATTGAATGCCGACTCTTGCGGAGCCTATAGTATCCGTTTCACATTCACGTGTTGTAGATATTTTTAATATTTTACGATTTACATTTATTTCGTGAATTTCAATAAAATCATAATAATCTACACTGTATTCGACGTCGTCAGTCGTCACTGTAGTTACATTTGAAAAATACCTACACCGTAGTAAAAATGTTGCTACACAGTAGATATTTCTGATATTTAACAAAAAGCGTTTATTTCGTGAATTTCATGATTTTTGACATTTTTAAAAAAACCTACACCGTAGTAACAATAGTGATATGCAGTATATATTTCTGATATTTAACAAAAAGCGTTTATTTCGTGAATTTCATGATTTTTGACATTTTTAAAAAAACCTACACCGTAGTAACAATAGTGATATGCAGTATATATTTCTGATATTTAACAAAAAGCGTTTATTTCGTGAATTTTGACATTTTTTAATAAATCTTCAGCAGCAGATGTTGATAGTAGGAGTTAATTACTGATAAAGAGATTTATACACCGCACACGTTACGAATAATCGTTATCACTGATGAGGAGTGGTTACTGATAAGGTTACGGTTGCGGTATCACTGATAAGGTTACACTTACTGATAACAACGTCACACACGTGAACGATAGGCTGCTGAGGTTGCGGTGGCGTGGGGGTGCGGAGGGTGTG
>NW_021775335.1:0-751 GCF_005508785.2 Acyrthosiphon pisum | reverse complement strand
CATGACGTATACCTAATACCTCAACAGAACACTTTTATTTTTACTTAACTATTTCATGTGTAACTGTTAATTACTACTTATGGACAGTGATAATGTACCTATTTATTTAAACCTATTCATTGAGTCAGACTATAAACGTTAAACTTACGTGTTATGATTTTTAATGATTGCCTTAAACTAATATTTTGTTTGACTTTCACTTACAAACAAAAGTTTGATATATGTGTACATGTCTCTCTACACAACACTATTATTTCACTTATTAGTTTTCCCTTTTGTCATTTGACTTAACTGTTTATTTGTATAACTTTGATCACTGCTTAAGAACTATTCTTTTGCTATGACTAAACATATTTTAAACTGCGCTCCTATCGATTAACTAATATCTGTTTGACAAATATGCTAACAATATAGTTTATTAAACACTTGAAATTAAATATACAACTGTACTTTTTGATTTAATTGTTACTTTATTACATTAGTACTTAAGTAACTCAAAGCCCTGTGCTTTAACAACAGTTAAAGTTATGATTCATTTTTATATTTTGGAATAGTTACCACTTACTTTATTCGTTAAAAAATATTATGAGTAAAGTATGTTTACTTAAAATTATTTATACTTAACGAAGCATAAAGTTGTATACTTAAATAAGTTTTATTACATTTCGAGCACTTTTCGCTGTAGGCGGATTGTCCGTTCGGGAATCGACTCTCACCCGAGATGACTGATAGCTAGACACTCAAACTCAGA
>NW_021775334.1:0-704 GCF_005508785.2 Acyrthosiphon pisum | reverse complement strand
AAATTTTATAATAACGTCACATAATAATATTATTTAATAATAATTTAGATGACATGCGTAGGAGCTACCCGATACCATAGTGTTGCATTCGACCAGTTTGAACATCGATACCAAAAGTGTTTGTTGTAGCCAACTGTGGTGAAAATGTCATCCCAGTGAGCAGTGTGTCTTTTGATACAGATAAAGAACTTATGCAAGTCAAGTCAGCCGTAAACTTTAAGCCCCTGTGACGAATACTTGCTGACTATACCATTTACCGGAAACCTCACCGACGATTTAGTAGGTTACTATAGAAGTAGCTACGTAGACAAGGAAAGCAATCAAACGAGGTGCGTTATTATAACAATTTTAATACAATGCACAGCACTAGTCATAAAAAAATATAAATAAATATTTATTGTCATTTCGTTTCTTTCTATTGTTGTGTACGTCTACACGACAAATTAAATAAAGTACGATTGATGAAATAACCAACTATAATATCTTTTATTTTAAACTATGTAAAACAATTTATTCGGAGGTTCGGACAGATATTCTGCTGGAATATAACTGACTTCCCTTCGGGACGAGCGCGAACGACAGGCCCGAAGTGGCTACCAAAACTGTCCACTCAGCGGAATGTCATATGCTGTCGCCGTGCTCGTGTTCCCACGGGTTAGGTTGCAATTTCTTGTACATCATAAGGTTCTGCGATTTTAGGCGAT
>NW_021775333.1:7255-8208 GCF_005508785.2 Acyrthosiphon pisum | reverse complement strand
CAGGAAACCATATATATTACGTTTCTTTTTATTAATATTATTATTTTCAACAGACGGGATAGTTTACCGGCAAATCTATAAGAGTGTGTAAGAAAATTTGCAAATAAATAAAACTATAATATCCTTATACGGAAGTTTGAACCAATTCCACAACATTACATGCATCTATCTTAATATTGTGTTACATATTTACGTGTTTCAGAACATTGCAAATTTACGTTCAACAGATCATGTTTAGCTTCGATAGTTTCAAAATTAGAGTGAATAGACCTATTATAGTATTATGGAACTTGATGGTTATAGAACATCACCTGCAATGTTTTTATGTGGTTTTTTATTATGACAGTTACATTTTTTTAGCAAGTTTTGCGTGTATAATATAAGGTAAATTGACAATGCTCAAAACTCACTTAAAAACTGAATCATAAAAAAAACCCACTTACAAACATAGATAACGTTCTTACCATCAAGTTTCATAATGGGTAAATTCACTGTAGTTTTTAAACTAACGAAGCAAGACATGATCTGCTGAGCGTAAATTTGCTATGTTCCACATTTGTAAGGCGAATAAAACAAATGTCTGTGTAGCGTTCTCTTCATACATTTCATTTAGAATCGTGGCATTATTAACAATATAAAATTGAATCAAAGTAGAACTATTATCAGGTACCTAGGAAGGTACATAATATACTATAATGCCTATTTTTCAGATGTCTGTTGATAAGATGGTTATTGCAGGTTATGTCGAGACTTATAAATTATAATGTAGTATCCAGGGCTTACATTTGAAAAAAAATTCTGTCTTATGTTATTTACGATTAAAACGTTACACAAGTTTTGCGGTTATCGTCATTCAGAATTAAAATGTTATACAAGTTTTGCTTTTATCGTTATTTAGAATAGTGTTAATACCTATTAATGTATTAAAAATAACTAATACGGGCAGGTAAGGA
>NW_021775333.1:3229-5429 GCF_005508785.2 Acyrthosiphon pisum | reverse complement strand
ACCAAAACCTCCAACTGTTGGCTGTAGTTCACCACCTATATCTCCGACTGGTGGCTGTGGAGGGCCATCAAAACCTCAAACTGCTGGTGGCTGTGGAGCGACACCGAAACCTCCATCGGGCGGATTTGGATCGCCAGAAAAATTACCATCGGGCGGCTGTGGATCACCACCGAAACCTCCGTCTGGTGGCTGTGGATCGCCACCAAAACTTACGTCTGGATGCTGCGGAACGCCACCAAAACCTCTAACTGGTGGCTGTGGAGCGCCACCAAAACTTACATCGGGGGGTTGTGGATTGCTACCAAAAGTTACGTCTGGAGGCTGTGGATCGCCACCAAAACCTTCAACTGGAGGATGTGGAGCGCCACCGAAACTTACATCTGGAGTCTGTGGATCGCCACCAAAACCTTCAACTGGAGGATGTGGATCGCCACCAAAACTTACATCTGGAAGCTGTGGATCGCCACAAAAAAGCTCCAACTGATGGCTGTGGATTGCCACAAAAACCCTCAACTGGTGGATGTGGAGCGCCATTAAAACTTACATCTGGAGGCTGCGGATCACCACCATAACCTCCAAATGGCGGCTGTGGTTCGCATCCCAAACCATCCACTGGCGGCTGTGGTTCGCATCAAAAACCATCATCACGGCGGCCTGTGGATCGCACCCGAATCCTCTAACTGGTGGCTGTGGAGCGACACCGAAACCTCCATCGGGCGGATTTGGATCGCCAAAAAAATTATCATGGGGCGGCTGTGGATCACCACCGAAACCTCCGTCTGGTGGCTGTGGATCGCCACCAAAACTTACGTCTGGAGGCTGCGGAACGCCACCAAAACCTCTAACTGGTGGCTGTGGAGCGCCACCAAAACTTACATCGGGGGGTTGTGGGTTGCTACCAAAAGTTACGTCTGGAGGCTGTGGATCGCCACCAAAACCTTCAACTGGAGGATGTGGAGCGCCATTAAAACTTACATCTGGAGGCTGCGGATCACCACCAAAACCTCCAACTGGCGGCTGTGGTTCGCATCAAAAACCACCATCGGGCGGCTGTGGTTCGCCATCGAAACCTCCAAGTGGTGGCTGTGGATCGCCACCGAAACCTCCAACTGATGGCTGTGGAGTGACACCGAAACCTCAAACTGCTGGTGTCTGTGGAGCGACAACGAAACCTACATCTGGTGGCTGTGGATCGCCACCAAAACCTCCGACTGGCGGCTGCGGATCACCACCAAAACCTCTAACTGGTGGCTGTGGAGCGCCACCAAAACTTACATCGGGGGGTTGTGGGTTGCTACCAAAAGTTACGTCTGGAGGCTGTGGATCGCCACCAAAACCTTCAACTGGAGGATGTGGAGCGCCACCAAAACTTACATCTGGAGGCTGTGGATCGCCACCAAAACCTTCAACTGGAGGATGTGGAGCGCCACCAAAACTTACATCTGGAAGCTGTGGATCGCCACAAAAAGCTCCAACTGATGGCTGTGGATTGCCACAAAAACGTTCAACTGGTGGATGTGGAGCGCCATTAAAACTTACATCTGGAGGCTGCGGATCACCACCAAAACCTCCAACTGGCGGCTGTGGTTCGCATCAAAAACCACCATCGGGCGGCTGTGGTTCGCCACCGAAACCTCCGGCTGGTGGCTGTAGTTCACCACCGAAATCTTCGTCTGGAGGCGGCGGATCAACACCAAAACCTCCAACTGGCGGCTGTGGTTTGCATCCAAAACCACCAACTGGCGGCTGTGGTTCGCATCAAAAACCACCATCGGGCGGCTGTGGATCGCCACCGAAACCTCCAAGTGGTGGCTGTGGATCGCCACCGAAACCTCCGACTAGTGGCTGTGGAGTGACACCGAAACCTTCGACTGGTGGGTGTAGTTCTCCACCAAAACCTCCGACTAGTGGCTGCGGATCGGCACCGAAACCTCAAACTGCTGGTGTCTGTGGAGCGACACCGAAACCTCCATCTGGTGGCTGTGGATCGCCACCAAAACCTCCGACTGGCGGCTGCGGATCACCACCGAAACCTTCAACTGGTGGCTGTACTTCGCAACCAAAACCTCCAACTGGTGGCTGTGGATCACCACCAATACCTCCGTCTGGTGGCTGCAATTCACCACCGAAACCCCCATCTGGTGATTGTGGGTCTGCCGAGAAACAATAAGACTAGAGGATTTTGGTCACTGTGGAAATC
>NW_021775333.1:0-783 GCF_005508785.2 Acyrthosiphon pisum | reverse complement strand
GATAAATTTGTCAAAATTTGATCTTTAAATGCTTATAAAAAAAAATTGTGCGTATGTATTTTTAATATTTTTCAACTGATATTGTAACAATATATCAGGAGCTTTGTATTAACTTTATACACTTTTTGTCCCAACAGATAAAACTTTATTGATATTTATAGAAAAAAAAACTAAAAAAATTGAAAACTGAAAATGTCCGTAAACAGCTCAAAAAGAGTCAAAATATTTTCAAAATTGCATGGTGTATAGGAAATGCTAATATAAACATTGAGTAAAATTTTCATGTATATGCAGTTATTCGTTTTTGAATTACAACAAAATAAGGAAATCGCTACATGAGAAATCGAGTGAATATCCAATGTTGTAAAAATTTGAATTTCAAACGATCATAAAAATTTAATTTTACTTTCTTATAGATATTTTTTGTTTGATAAAGGTAGATAATCTTATAAGGAATCTTGTATTACACTTTCATATCTTAGATTTAAAAAGAAAAATTTTTATGAATTTCTAATCGAAATAATTTGCAAATTTTCGTGATTTTTCCATATTTTGTCATTTTTTGAACTTTAAATGCTTATAAAAAAAAACTGTGACTAACGATTTTTAATATTTTTCATCTGCCTTTGAAACAATATACTAGGAGCCTTCTATTAAATTTTCAAGCTTTTTTATCCAACAAATAAAATTTTATTGATATTTTTAGAAAAAAAACTAAAAAAAAATGGAAAATGAAAATGTCCGTAAAGAGCTCAAAATAAATCAAAATATTTTGAAAATGTT
>NW_021775331.1:0-2086 GCF_005508785.2 Acyrthosiphon pisum | reverse complement strand
TTTTCCTGGCTTATCCGAATATCTATGTTAAGTCCGTCGACTCCTATCCGGAACACGGTCAAAAAAAATAAAAACCACGTGCACGTCTACGTCAAGCGTCATACCGGCATTGTTCACCTGGCGCTTTCATGAGCTAAGTACTGCTACTTAAGAAGCCCGGTGGTTCTTGGAATTTATATTTTCGGGTAGACAATTTTCCTGGCTTTCCGAATATATATGTTAAGTCCGTCGACTCCTTCCGGAACATTGCTAAAAAAATTAAAAACCAAGCGCGGGTATACGTTATGCGGAATGCGCTCATTGGTCACCTGGGTCTTTCGCGCGCTAAGTACGATTACTTAAGAAGCCCGGTGGTTCTTGTAATACATATCGTCGGGTAGAGAATTTTCCTGGATTTCCGAATATCTATGTTAAGTCCGTCGACTCCTTCCGGAACATTGCCAAAAAAATTAAAAACCAAGTGCGGGTATACGTTATGCGGCATGCGCTCATTGGTCACCTGGGTCTTTCGCGCGCTAAGTACGATTACTTAAGAAGCCCGGTGGTTCTTGGAATACATATCGTCGGGTAGAGAATTTTCCTGGCTTTCCGAATATCTATGTTAAGTCCGTCGACTCCTTCCGGAAACTGCCAAAAAAATTAAAAACCAAGCACGGGTATACTTTATGCGGAATGCGCTCATTGGTCACCTGGGTCTTTCGCGCGCTAAGTACGATTACTTAAGAAGCCCGGTGGATCTTGGATTTATATTTTCAGGTAGAGAATTTTCCTGGCTTTCCGAATTATCTATGTTAAGTCCGTCGACTCCTTCCGGAACATTTCCAAAAAAATTAAAAACCAAGCCCGGGTATACGTTATGCGGCATGCGCTCATTGGTCACCTGGGTCTTTCGCGCGCTAAGTACGATTACTTAAGAAGCCCGGTGGTTCTTGGAATACATATCGTCGGGTAGAGAATTTTCCTGGCTTTCCGAATATCTATGTTAAGTCCGTCGACTGTTTCCGGAACATTGCAAAAAAAATTAAAAACCAAGCGCGGGTATACGTTATGCGGAATGCGCTCATTGGCCACCTGGGTCTTTCGCGCGCTAAGTACGATTACATAAGAAGCCCGGTGGTTCTTGGAATACATATCGTCGGGTAGACAATTTTCCTGGCTTTCCGAATATCTATGTTAAGTCCGTCGACTCCTTCCGGAACACGGTCAAAAAAAATAAAAACCACGGGCGCGTATACGTTACGCCTCGTACGCGAAACAGTCACCTGGGTCTCTCGTGGGTTATGTTCTATTACTTAAAAAGCCCGGTGGTTCTTAGAATTTATATTTTCGGGTAGACAATTTTCCTGGCTTTCCGAATATATATGTTAAGTCAGTCGACTCTTTCCGGAACACGGTCGAAAAAAATAAAAACCACGTGCGCGTCTACGTCAAGCGTCATACCGGCATTGTTCACCTGGCGCTTTCATGAGCTAAGTACTGCTACTTAAGAAGCCCGGTGGTTCTTGGAATTTATATTTTCGGGTAGACAATTTTCCTGACTTTCCGAATATATATGTTAAGTCCGTCGACTCTTTCCAGAACATTGCCAAAAAAATTAAAAACCAAGTGCGGGTATACGTTTGCGGCATGCGCTCATTGGTCACCTGGGTCTTTCGCGCGCTAAGTACGATTACTTAAGAAGCCCGGTGGTTCTTGGAATACATATCGTCGGGTAGCAAATTTTCCTGGCTTTCCGAATATCTATGTTAAGTCCGTCGACTCCTTCCGGAACATTGCCAAAAAAATTAAAAACCAAGCCCGGGTATACGTTATGCGGAATGCGCTCATTGGTCACCTGGGTCTTTCGCGCGCTAAGTACGATTACTTAAGAAGCCCGGTAGTTCTTGGAATACATATCGTCGGGTAGAGAATTTTCCTGTCTTTCCGAATATCTATGCTAAGTCCGTCGACTCTTTCCGGAATATTGCAAAAAAAATTAAAAACCAAGCGTGGGTATACGTTATGCGGAATGCGCTCATTGGTCACCTGGGTCTTTCGCGCGCTAAGTACGATTACTTAAGAAGCCCGGTGGTTCTTGGAATAATAT
>NW_021775330.1:0-844 GCF_005508785.2 Acyrthosiphon pisum | reverse complement strand
CTTTATCAAAAAAAAAATGTCTATATGAAACTCAAATTAAATTTTATGAGCGTTTGAAATTCATATTTTACAACATCTGATATTCACTCGATTCTTACGTAACGATTTTCTTATTTTGTTGTAATTAAAAAACGAGTGACTGTAGAAACTAGAAAATTTCACTGAATTTTTATATTAGCATTTTCTATATAC
Organism: Acyrthosiphon pisum; assembly: GCF_005508785.2. Classification (NCBI taxonomy): domain Eukaryota; kingdom Metazoa; phylum Arthropoda; class Insecta; order Hemiptera; family Aphididae; genus Acyrthosiphon; species Acyrthosiphon pisum. The sequence continues at coordinate 652 of NW_021775330.1, read as the reverse complement.
TATAAAATTTTGAAAATAATTTGACTCTTTTTGAGCTGTTTACGGACATTGTAAGTTATCAATATTTTTAGTTTTTTTTTCTATAAATATCAGTAAAGTTTTATCTATTGGGCCAAAAAGTGTAAAAAATTAATACAGGGCTCCTGATACATTGTTACAATAGCAGTTGAAAAATATTACAAATACATAGGCACAATTTTTTTTTATAAGCATTTGAAGTTAAAATGTTGACAAAATTTATCAAATTTAAACTTGAATAATTATTTTGTAGTTAAAAATTTATAAAATGTTCAACTTTTATATCTAAGGATTGAAAATTTAAAACGAAATTCCACGTAAATATTTAATTCTGTTACCAAAAATTCTAAGAAATATATAAGCACAGTTTATTTTTATAGTAATTTTAAGTTCAAATTTGGACGAAATTACATATTAAAAAACCTGGAATAACTATTTTAGTTATTTTGTTGTAATTGTATAATATTATTTGTGGGTACTTGAAACTTCTAAAGTATACTATTATATATCTATGATAGTACCACGGTTTGTTGTTGATGTATAACGCGTTACCTAATGGATATTGTGATATGATTAATTTGAAAATTATTAATAATACTATAGATATGTATACCTATAATATGTATGTCTAATA
>NW_021775329.1:0-814 GCF_005508785.2 Acyrthosiphon pisum | reverse complement strand
CATGAACGTATTATGATGTCGTAATTATACAGCATAAAGACGTAAATATATCAAAACGAGAAATAAGAAAATGTGTCGATTACCATAAATAAAAACACAACTTAAAGTGCCATAGACTTTCAAGAGTTCTAGGGATGTATATAATGTAGACAGAAGCTTATATTAAAAATTAGGAACTTAGTCGAGTAAGTTATCTGACTTAATAATTCATGCGAATATGCGATCTTAAAGTACTTACCTAATAGGTGTCGCTGTGGAAACTGGTATGAAATATAAAAATGCGTTCTGTCTAAATATCTGTGATGTAATGTTTTGGTGGCTTTGCGTACCACATAATTACATACATTTCATCATCATATTATTAATCTATTGTGATACACTAAGGCAGTGGCGTCATTTGAGGGGGGGCAAGGTGGGCATTTGCCCCTGTCTGATTTTAAAAGCGGCCCGATGGGCCGGTTCCCAGTTGTTGCCGTTTTACCATTATATTTTTAAGCGCAAAAACATGCCTATTTTATAATATTTTCAAAAAATATTATACTATATATACTAAGAAATTATTGTCACATTGACACATTTTTTAATTTTTACTAATTGATAGTTGAAATATATTTATATTTAGACGTATGCGGTGACGTACCTACATACATATTGTATGTTTGGGTATGTATTTATGTATGTTTCTTTATGTTGTATGGACAACAATAATAATAATTAGTATCATAATCTAGTATAGTTTAATTTCTAAAATCTTAATACATAGATACAAATTCTAAAAACAACAACAGTCGTGTATGATTTCAACTATTCTGTG
>NW_021775327.1:0-561 GCF_005508785.2 Acyrthosiphon pisum | reverse complement strand
TATTGATAGTAACGCCCCAAGGGGCAGAAGTACAGTACATTTAACATAGGATGGAAATAATATAATATAGAAATATGCTATAAAAGGTATTCGATTTTATCAACTTATAACTATAATCAAAAAAAAAGGTGGGTAAGTGGATGTCGGTCTGCTGTACAGTAGGTTACAAGTGGGTCACTGTATAATGGATGGTATTAAATTTGAATTCAATGATATAATATCATTGTATAAGAAAAAAGATTCTGGGCGGAGACGGTATGTCAGTTTTAGGTATAAGACATAATATTATATTATATCCTACAGTATTTAAAAAAAATTGACCTATAATAGGTACATATAATAAATTCCAAATTAATCATATCATAATATTTATTAGGTACTTATAACGCGATATACATCAACAAAAAACCGTGGTACTATCATAGATATATAATAGTATACTTTAGAAGTTTCAAGTACCCACGAATAATATTATACAATCACAACAAAATAAATAAAATAGTTATCCTAGGTTTTTAATATGTAATTTTGTCCAAATTTGTACTTAAAATGACTATAAAA
>NW_021775326.1:0-686 GCF_005508785.2 Acyrthosiphon pisum | reverse complement strand
GATGAACATAATATTATAATGATCATATAATCACTAATTAATAAACGCGTGACTAAAAAAATTACAATTAATCAAAATCTATAGGTACTGCAGGGTACACACGACTTTTATTTTATCCTGGCATGATTTTGTTGGAGGCACAGTCTGCCGGGGGGGCCAGTGCCCACCCGGCTCCTCCCGTAAACACGCCTATGTCAGCTATTGTGAATTGCAATTCAATAATAATATTGATATCGATTACACGGAAATTAGAATTTGGATTTTTGGTATTTCTTTTATGACAATTCTGTTGTAGGTACTTGTACACATAATAATATTCTTTTCCTTAGCATTGATAAACTTTTATAGGTCTACAATTCTATAATTATTTATTATTACTAATAATTAGTTATTACCATCTTACACCATATATAAAATATCTATTGGATTTTGGAACCGAAAAAACCGTAAAAACCTCTACATCAAAATATAGGTTTCGGGTTCGGTTTCGGTTCCTAAAAAAATGTATTTAAGGGTTCCGGTCCGGTTCCGGTTCCCAATATTCAAAGGGTTCCGGTTCCAAAACAGGTTCTTTTCAGTACGGTTCCAGTCCCTGGACTCTACAATTACAAAATTATCAAAAATATCATGTTTAACTCCAAATTTAAATTTTACTTTATTGTTTATATTTTTGCAAATAACTATTT
>NW_021775325.1:0-1250 GCF_005508785.2 Acyrthosiphon pisum | reverse complement strand
TTTGATCTTTAAATGCTTATAAAAAAAAATTGTGCCTATGTATTTTTAATATTTTTCAACTGATATTGTAACAATATATCAGGAGCTTTGTATTAAATTTATACACTTTTTGGCCCAACAGATAAAACTTTATTGATATTTATAGAAAAAAAAACTAAAAAAAATTTAAAACTGAAAATGTCTGTAAACAGCTCAAAAAGAGTCAAAATTTTTTCAAAATTGTATGGTGTATAGGAAATGCTAATATAAACATTCAGTAAAATTTTCATGTATCTGCAGTTATTCGTTTTTGAATTACAACAAAATAAGGAAATCGCTACATGAGAAATCGAGTGAATATCCAATGTTGTAAAAATTTGAATTTCAAACGATCATAAAAATTTAATTTGACTTTCTTATAGATATTTTTTGTTTGATAAAGATAGATAATCTTATAAGTAATCTTGTATTACATTTTAAAATCTTAGATTTACAAAGAAAAATTTTAACGAATTCTTAACTCAAAATAATTTACTAATTTTCATGATTTTTCCATATTTTGTCATTTTTTTAACTTTAAATGCTTTAAAAAAAAAACTGTGACTAACGATTTTTAATATTTTTCATCTGCCTTTGAAAAAATAAACTAGGAGCCTTCTATTAAAATTTCAAGCTTTTTTATCCAACAAATAAAATTTTATTGATATTTTTAGAAAAAAAACTAAAAAAAAATGGAAAATGAAAATGTCTCTAAACAGTTCAAAAAATAAATAAAAAAAAAACACACATCATCGTAAAATCAATACATTCATCGTTCCACTCAGAATCTAAAATGCCAACACACAAAAAACGATTAATGGATTTTAGAAAAAGTAACGATTATAGAGTAATATATAAATAATTATAATGGGACTATCTTTACAATTATTTTTCTTATCTGTGATTTGTTCCATTATGTCATACATGGTTATATAAGCATATTATATAAACTAACATCATAAACTATAAGAATAAGATAACCATCTATAAAAATAGTTAAAATTTGAAATTAATTTTAGCCCAATAAAGCACAAACTATGGGAAAAATTATGTGAATTGTTTTTTTTTCTAAATTTGGAGAAGTCACTGAAACTATCAAATAGGTACTGAAATGTTAAACGTGAATTTTGTGCACGGAAATTGTATTTAATACCTACATTAATATAGAACTGTTCGCATTTATTTTTTCATTAAAAACTGTTTTACTAGTAAACAGTTTTTGATAAGTTTAT
>NW_021775324.1:0-1077 GCF_005508785.2 Acyrthosiphon pisum | reverse complement strand
TCTTAATGGTCTTGTTGTTATATACGATTGCATTATCTGGTGTATGCTCGTATCATTCCTTTGATATTAGCGGTGAGATGGTGTCTATGATGTAATTAGTTTTTATTACTTTGTTATTGAGTATATGGCTGATAATTTCATCATTTGGTGTTTCGACGGATGCCCGGTACCATAATCGTTGTTTTTTATACGTTTAATTCTTACGGTCTCAATAATTTTCTTAGTCTGATAATATTGTATGTTCCTCAATGTGGAAATCATTAATTTGTTGGTGGCCGTCCATTAGATATTGCGTTCTGGTAATCTGCTTCCGTGTGTGATTATTGCTCTTGGGTATGATGCAATGGCATTACTTCTGGGTGGTCTGAGTTTATAATGATTTAAGTTAAGTAAATAATTTATTTTATTATTTTTTTTATACCAATGTATGATCGTTATTGGTTCCAAATAATTTTATGTATTTATTAATATAATAGGTAGAAATATAATATATTACATGGGGTATCTTGGACCTTGTGCTCTCCAACGATAAAAGAATATATATTATCATAAAATCTGTAACGTTAGCAGTGCCTTATGTTCCATACCATCCGGCTTTCAATATTATGATAATAATTGGATAAAGTCTCTCCTTTACTTGATCGCTCCCAAAGTTATTTTGATTTCCACCGTGCTCTTTATACTAAAATATGCGAATTCTTAGATTCAATTAATAGGTTGGATATCTTAATGTTGATAAGGTCGCTAATGCAATCTATGATGTTGTACACTTCTGCATTTTAAACTTTGTTCCGGAAGTGTCTTATGTACCTTCTACATTTCCGAAATGGTTTTCAAAAAATATTAAACATATTGTTTTTAACAAGAAATGTGCACATGCTAAGTTTAAAACTTCACACTGTCCTCTTGATTATGCAGAATTCTCTACGCTTCGAGCTTCTTACAAAGCTGAGTATAAGAATGCTGCATTTCCTTCCTGTTTCGTACTGAGTCTATGATAAATCTAATCCTAGGTCATTTTGAGATTTTGTCTGAGTTCATAAGTCTAACAATGAGATTACCCGCTCTGTACATTTT
>NW_021775323.1:0-2062 GCF_005508785.2 Acyrthosiphon pisum | reverse complement strand
TAAAAAATATTTCGAAACCCCCAACAATATGTTAAGGCAAAAGGTAACATGAATTGCGTCCGGGACGCAATTCGTTCAAAAAGGTTCGTTTACCTGACTTGGTACGCAATTCGTGTGCACCGGCTCAAAATAATTGAAAATATTTTGAAACTGTTGAGGTGTATAGAAAAATATAATATAAACATTCTTGCCCTGCTCGCCCACTCCTAAGACCGGCCTGCATACAGTTTTAAAATAATGAGTTTATTTTGTAGGTAGGTACCTGTTCACATTCTTCAAGTTCTGGAGGATCAGGTAGTTCATCTTTCTTTTCAGGTAAAATATTTTTCATTTTCTTATAATTTTTAACACCTTTGTCATCGTCGTTAGATGAGAGGTCTATTGTAAAATGAGCTTTAGGTATTTTCAGCTTCTTGATAAGTTCCTGAAAACAAATGTTAAATTATTTATTTATTATGTACTAGTTATAATAATTATTGTTTAACTTATCAATGTTAGTTAATAAGGCTCGAGCTCTATATTTTTTTAAATGAATTTCATCTGGATTAATACGACGTTTAACTGAAGTTTTTGAATCTATTCTGTTGTTTATATTGGGCCACTCACAGAGTCCATTTTTATACCAAAAATCGGGAACGACGTCAACCGTATTGTCGGTTTCAAAACATACAACGGTCCACTTTATATTAGACTAAAATATAAATTGATGAGAAAAATAATTATTTAAATTATACCGTTAAATATTGCATTTTAAAATTAAAATACTTATACAAATAATATGTACAAATAAAATACAAATAAAATTCCTATATAGAAATATTTATACAATAGATATATTTAAAATAATTTAGCATACAATAGTTAATAATAAGTTTTTTTTTTTAAATTTTAAATTTTATTTAGCAGTATTCATATTCACAAGAAGTTGCTTACAAATGTTTGATTATACTGCATCATCTATCACTAAGGATAAATATCCTTGTTTTGACGGACGAGAGTAGGTATCTAAGAAAAAGAAAAAAAAGAAAGAAATAACATAATAATAAAGATAATGATAAATTAATTAATAATACTAGTAACAATTTGAGTAAATTATTAACAAAATAGAACTCAAAGTACAGTTAACATGTGAACAGTTTTACTATAGATAGAATGTATTTATTCCATTGGTTCATAATTTATTAACCATCTCTTGATTAAAGACTTAAATATTGTACATTTTTGACAGTTTTTTATTATGGGAGGAAGCTTTTCATATAGTCTAAAGCCAGTTATTTTATAGCTGTTATAAAATTTAGAGGTGTTTATTTTCGGAAATATTAAATATTCAGTTCATGTATTATAATTGTGATTAATTGTTTGCATTATGTTATTTTGAAACAAGTAGAATAACGTTTTCTTATAATATAATTTTTTTATGGATAAAAGTTTTGTCTCAGAGAACAGTTGATTAGTGGAGAAAAGTCTTGGTTTGTGGAATATAATTTTTAAAATGGTGTTTTGGGTTGTTTGTATGTTATTTGTATATGTTTGTGAGGCACCACCCCATGCCACTATTCCAAATTCTATTATTGATTGAGATAGGGCGAAGTAAGTATTTTTTAACCAATATGTGTTAAGAAATTGTTTTGCCATAGTATAAAAGGTATATAATTTACGTAATTTTAAGTTGAGTTCAGTAGTAGGTATGTAAGTTCCACTGTAAATGTTGGTCAAATATAACTCCCAGGTATTTAGTATGATTTGTTCTATTTATATGGGAACAATTACATTGCATATAGAGATTACAATTGTGGGCATGAATTTTTAAAGTAGAAACATTAGGTGTAGTTCTTAATGTAATAGAAAAGGTTAGAAAGACTGTTTCACTATTATTTAAGGTTAAGTTATTGTTTGAAAACCAAGTAAATATTTTCTTTAAAGAGTCTTCTGTTTTTTTTGTTACCGGTTCCCAAGTGTTATCGAATACCAGTAATGCTGGGTCATCTGCGTAAGAGTGTTACCATCAATTTGGAGGTTTGACAGTCCTGTGACATATATGATGTATTATAAAGGAGATAAA
>NW_021775321.1:0-729 GCF_005508785.2 Acyrthosiphon pisum | reverse complement strand
TTGAAATTATCAAAATAATTTTTATTTGAATAATAACGTTTGAAAATTATCCGAATAATTTTTTATTCGAACAATAACGTTTGGAAATTATTCGAATAATTTTTCATTCGAATAATTACGTTTGGAAATTATTCGAATAATTTTTATTCGAATAATGAGGTATGAAAATTATTCGAATAATTATCTAGATAAAATTTTGCCCAACTCTGCCTATGGGTAAATCCGCCCATGGTTAAATGGCCATGGGGGGCTCCCCCACACCCCCCCCCCATTACACCTTTAAATACTTTATTTTGACTATTATTATTAGGTATATTCAAATACTAAAATTGTTAACACATTTTATTTTTATTTATTGTATTTTATGATTTAAAATTATTAAAGTGTTAAACATAATCTTTTGTCAATGGTAGCAAATGTGTTTATACAATTTTATATATTTTTTATTATATTTTACTATAACAAAGAATCAAACTTACCAGGATGAGATATTGATATGTCATTTGTTTCACAAAATTGTATAATTTTTAACCATAATTCTGAGAATGACTTATCTGTTCTCATGTTCTTAAATGACTCAATAACATTATTAATAATCATTTCGGCCTTCCTTAATGTAGCTGTCTATGATTATAGAGTTGAACTCAAGATGTTTATAACTCCTAAAACATCTCTTAAAACCATAACTAAAATTACAAATTGGAATTTTGTTAATTGACTAATGATTCC
>NW_021775320.1:0-879 GCF_005508785.2 Acyrthosiphon pisum | reverse complement strand
GATATCACTAATAGCATAGGATTCGGATAATAGTATATATAAAAAAAAAAAAAAGAAAGGGGAATAAAATTAATTAAATAACATAGAGTTTTCATAACTATCGATATAATACTTTTAAATTAAAAAAAAAAAAATATATATTAGTAAGATAGCATAAGGAACTGACCTTAAGTCAACAAGATATTATAATAAAGTACTAACTAACTATATTTTATATAATTAATCACACTATATTATGAGTGAAATGAGTGTATGGCTATTAACAATAATTATAAGAACATTTATCAAGTTATTAACAAAAAAAAAAAAAGAGATTTTACTCCATTTATTATTGTATTAAGAAATAATTTAAATAACATAGAACTAACAAAAAAAAAAAAAAATTTATAATAATAAATAAATAATTAATAATAGATATATGTATATGTATTGAAATAAGTTTTCATTGAATTAATTAATAATATGTGTTAATGTAACGACTAACAAAAATATATATATAGATGTATTATTTTCAAATTGTATCAATGCTTTAAACAATATATATTGTGCACAACCAAACTATGTTAACAAATGTAAACAATATTATCTGTCAAACACAAAGTGTAAAGCCATATTTATATAACAAAATTTGTAAAACGAACATTATTGTAATTAAAATTGTAATGATAAAATCAATTATTTGTATTATTGTAATGGAAAAATTGTGAAACAAAAATCAATGTAATGAAAAATCAATTAATTGTAAACCAAATATCATTGTAATTGTAAAACACATTTTGATGTAATGGAACTATAACCTTGTAAACATAATAATTGTAAACATGTAAATGATGTTATAAGAAATTAACTAAATTGTAGACACATTGCATAAACTTTTAA
>NW_021775319.1:0-4960 GCF_005508785.2 Acyrthosiphon pisum | reverse complement strand
TATAATAAAATTAAGTGGCGGGATAATCGTGACCATTTTTCTGAAGAGATATTAGACCGACTCAATTTATTTTTTTTTCAATACATTCTTTTCGTCGAGAAGAAGAACGTATCGCAATTATATTCGTGTCAGGACGCCACCCGTAGGGGCTCAAACGAGGATTATGAGATTTACGATCGAAATTTTCGTTTATTAATGGTTGCTATTGGTTACAGGAGAAATACTTAGTAGAAATTAGTATTTATTTGTTATTAGTCCCCATTCGGGCACATCAGGGACAAGCATGAGTAATCACAATATTTTAAGAGTTATATTTTTTTACGCTCAACGGAGTGCACGGGATCAGCTAGTATATAATAAATATATATTTTTTTTTTTAGAAAATCATATACATACCTAGTTAAAAATTAATAAATACATAATACAATTTGATTAAACAAACTAAAATATAATTAAAAAAATAAAAATAAAAAAATAAAATAAAATAGACTGTAAACTGTTAATATAAAATTAAAACTACATGATTAATTTTCTTAGTAAACTACGACTTTAAGTCTACAAGTTAAGATTTTTTATTAAGTGTTTAAATATATTTGTTTTGTTATTTAAATAACCTAAATTTTTTCCAACGTTATGAAAAATATCTTATTTAAGAAGTAAAGGCATAGAATTAAATATAGTTGGACCTAGATAATTTATGAAATGTTTACCAATATCTTTTTTTGTGTACAATACGTTAATATCATACACCCTTATTTCACGTACATTAATAACTTCTTTGCATTCTAATTTTTCAAACTCGTGTAATATGGAAAATTTCATGTACACAGACATGATCGGAAGTACATTAAGTTCAATGTAATTATTTTTGGTGGATCCAACTAAATCTTTTTTATTTAGGCGTAATCTTACCATCAGGTTTTGTTGCACTTCTAAAGGTCTCAAAGGCACAATTTCCCCAAATAATTAAACCATATCCATTGAATGATTGATTTGTATAAATCTTGATAAATAGTACGCATCATTTCAGTAAGTGTAATTTTATTTAATTTGTTCATCTTAAAGACAATAGATTTTGAACGCATAACTAAATTTTTTATATGGACATTCCGCCATGAATGGCAGTCTATAATTAAACTCAGCTATTTTACCCTATTTACACTTTAAATTCTCCGACAGTTTTGACACTTTGTTCTAATACCATTACAAGAATGAATTTTTATATTGTTGAATTCAATGACGGGTAGACTTCTGATGGTAAAGCGACAAAAAACAGTTTTGATAATATTTGAAGAGATTTTTTTTTTTATTCAGCTCATTGTAAATTTTATTAAATCCTGCATGTGTTTTTTTTTTTACGGATTTTAACCATAAATATTTAAATAACATATATGGTTTATATATAAAATTAACAAAATCGGCTCTAAAATGCTACTCTGAGGTACACCATAATTGATCTAAATATATTAATATTATATAAGAACTCCGTATACCGGTTAAGTGCTTTGCGTGGTTGCTATACGTATCAGCTCTTTATATTATTAATTCAGGGCTTGATACCGATTGAAATAATTTCGGTTTCGGTTTCGATTTTATATACCGGTTTTTAATTTTTTTCAATTTCGGTTTCTATTTTTCACTACTGGTATTAGGAAATGTCGGTTTCGTTTTCGATTTTGTATGCCGGTTTTGAAATTTAACGATTTCGGTTTCAACTTAACGATACCGGTGTTAAGAAATTTCGGTTTCGGTTTCGGTTTTGAATACCGGTTTCTAAATGTTTCGGTTTCAAGTTAGCAATACCAGTATTAAGAAATTTCGGTTTTGGTTTTGGTTTTGTATACCGGTGTCTTAAGTATTTTCAGGGGGCTATGTCGTCTATACAATTATCATTCTTTGTTCCGTATTGTCAATTGTCATATATTATAGTATTTGCTAGCAACTATAATTTATGTCATTACTATTTATAAAGCAACTAATAATTTCGCGAATAATGAAATGTTTATCAACAAATTAATTATGATCTCAATTGTATTATGATTATTAATTATGTTATTGAAAACGTATTTAAAAACACGTCAGTTAAAAAAAAAATAACGGTTTCAAATTTTTTTTGAATTTGGTTTTGAATTTAATACCGGTATCTAATGTTTTTCGGTTTCGGTTTTAAAACGGTTTATAACGGTTTTTGAAATCGGTTTTGAAAATCGTTTCAAGACCCGATTATTATTGTTATTAGTATTGTATTATAAATTAATTATGCTGGAATAAAAAAAAAATAAATAATAAATTTGAGCTGTTGAAAAAAAAAACTAGGTATGACTATCAAACTTGAACTGAACACTGAAAATATAATTGAACTGAGTTTTGTTCGGTTTTTTAGAAATTCGAAAAGTTCGAACCACCTCTTGTATGTATACATTTGTGTGGTACGTATCAGGAACCTTTTGAAAATATCGATATGGTTTCCGGTACTGGATCTCCAAGAATAAAATAACTGTTCCGTATCGGTTCTGGTTTTTTGATAAAAAATAAAATTATATACAGTTCCAAATTATTTCAGTACCAGTTCCAGCTTATTTAGGTACCAACAAGTATAATAACTATAGATACCTGTCAGAAACGTGGCTATAATTAATAGTATGCGAAATATTAGAAACCTCGTATGATTATACATAATTTACACTCAAAACAGTAATACCATTCAATTATGATAAATAAAATAATTTTATTTTTGAACGCAGAAGAACCTATTTCATTCAAAAATTCTACATAAATCCTGTTACTTTATCGATTAAATGAAGGGTTCGGTTCCAGTTCCGGTTCTTAGTATTTTAAAGGCTTCGATTCTAGAATCGGCTCTTTTGGTTCGGTTCCAGACCCTGGTACGTATACACTATACCCTACTATGTGTACTTTAATATTTGTACTCACCAATCGGGGAATGATGGTCATGAAGTGATTTGTGTCCGACCGACTCGAACGCAGAACAAATAATTTGCATCTGACAGCACATACTAAAGCACAGTATAACCAGCAGAAAATCGAATATAAAGAATAATAATCCTATGAAGGTGCCGAATAATGCCTCGACGAAGTAAAATATATAATAGTGTGCGTTGTACGTATCGTCAGATACGATTAAATACAAATTCATTGCGTTCTGGCGATAATACCCGATGGTACCGTCGTGGTTTTTGACCGGTGATTTATCACCACTGAATGCCAAGGTAAATTCCAAGTAACTGAACGCCGCAGTGAAATACATTATCACATATATGGTCGTGAAAAACTCCACACGTTCTCGCCAACGACCCAGTATGTGTCTGTTTCGGTTACTGAACAATGTAAAATCGTACAGCGTGATCGTCAAACAATTCCATATGTCGTTCGAGTGGCGGATGACGAACCACATCTTGTAGATTAAGAACAATGCGAGTTCTATTTTACAAAAATAATCCATACTTATAGGTATATTGTCCGTCCAATAGTACAGACCACTGAGAATCAAAATCATAGAGATTAAACACATGTACACCAAAACGCATGCCATGACTATGTGATAGATGTTTCGACCACGATATTTTACTGTTTCAGGATCTAGAATTTGATACAGACCTGTAATTTTTGCCAACTTAATGTTGAAAAAATGATTTTTCTCATTCCAAAAGTCCATCGTTATATTATAAATATACTGTTGGAAAACTAGGAATAGTATAATATATATTTCAGTCGTCTCTTGACAATAATAGTATATTATAGCTGTACGCGTTACTTATAGTTGAATCGTTGTAAATTGTACATACAAACGTTTAAAGAAATTGTATTATCCTCGTTTTCTGTAAAAATACAACATGAAATACGTACACACGATCAGTGCGAGTAATTTTGTCTGCCTTTCTGAATTGTCCACTGCAGCCTGGTCATGTGTAATGGTTTGAGGCAACACACTAATTTTTATAGTACAACATGTGTGATGTTTCAAAGGACAAGGATTACGTGGGACGCCGGACGATGCACACACTAAAGATTGCAGCCAACAACTGCTCTACACCAGGCCATCAAATTATTAATAATTTTTCTACATAATTTATGCATCATTGTCAATCAATTCAAAACCTATAATTTATTGAATATTTTTATTTCTTATACCTCTAGTTTTTAGTAATGCAGTATAATTCATATTATACCAGACCGTCTTATATTATTTAACCGCTACTTTTATAATCATACAGTATGAATTTGTGTCGCTGTTCACAAATTATACACCAAAACTTATTTTTAAGTTGTACTTATAGGAAAACCTGAACGCCGGACGATGCACACACTAGTGATTGCAGCCAACCACTGCTCTACACCAGCCCATCAAATTATTAATAATTTTTCTACATAATTTATAAAAATTAAAAAATAAAGTATTAAGTGAAAAAAAATACAATTTTAATATAATTGTTTTAAATGTGTATAAAGCATAAAAATGCGTATTAATTAATAATTATTGAATGAGTACCAACATGATGTCGCAAAATGTGCTTTTAAATTATCAAATTGAAAACTTCCACAATTGTCGCGTAGGATCACCTTGTATTTCTAAAAATTTCTTTCAACGTCTGCTGACACAATGCGTAAGTATTTGAAACAAGAAATATCTTCTTGTGACAACTCTACAAGATCTTTATCATGGTTTTTTATTTCTTTATAATTTAGAAATTTTTTTTATGAAAATTTGTCTTTTCTAAATGTTCAACAGTTAAAACAATCGGTTTTGTTGAATTTTCAGAAGACAGAGAACCAATTATTACACTTTCGACATATCGTCCTTGGACATCAATAGTTTCGTCTATTGATACCCAAATAGAACTATTTCCTATTTCCTTCCTAATCTTACGTAATACGTCTTCGTAACATAATGGAACATAGTTTTTCCGCACAGTCGATTCATCAGGTAATTTTAGTTTAA
>NW_021775318.1:0-993 GCF_005508785.2 Acyrthosiphon pisum | reverse complement strand
CCGCGGGCGTCCAGAGATGGTTCACGCCCCTGGGCGTCCGTTGCCGGTAGGAATCGTGGGGGCAGTTTTCATACGATACTATGTGGTTATGTCAAATGGATGCTTATTTAAGTTCTCGCAGACAGGCGAAAACCTCTGATGAATGGCCGCAACCTTCCCGGGGATGCGAGTCTCTGGTAAGTTGTCGGTTCCTCTCGGGCGTCTAGCCGCTATACCGGTGTAGTATCACCGGAGGTTGGGTATTACCAGAAATACTCGGTGTGGAGATAGCGCACAGCCGGACCAGGCGAATTCAGGCGGCACTCGGCCTGTCTTCATGGTACGGGACCTCGGTCCCGGTGCTCGTGGTCCTTAGACGACGCGCGGCTGGCGTACTGGGCCACCGTACGTCGGCCGTGAACCTCCGCGGCTCTCGACTAGCGCACAGCGCTAATGTGAGGTCCGCGGTTGTAGCCGCAAGGCACCAAACCCGGGAGTCTTCGTGAACCTTGTCATTGGGTAAGTCACTGTAATGGTAAACGGACACTTTGTACGGTCCATTGTTTAAAATGCTTAACGCGGACACTATGTACTATTATATACATAAAGTATAAAGTATAGTAATATACTTAAAGTTATATACCTAAGTTAATAATACTATCTATTATATATGCCAAATTGTATTAAAAATGTTATAAATATTATTTGGTAAATCTGGGGAAGCATGGGTACCTACATATAGATCGATAATAGTTTATCATTATACGTACATATTTCACAATCGCGAAATCTTATCGAAATATTTATCATTTGCATTTATCGCTGAAATGTAATTATTAGTTGAAACATATTTATATTGTACGCATTTTTAATTTACTTTAAAACTGAAATATAATACAATTTATTAAGATTTATAATCATATTGTTGATTGTTTGTTTATTTTGATTATTATTAGTATACAATAGCTATAACAATTTACTACTCATTTTTAATTTTTCTATTTTAATAATTGA
>NW_021775317.1:0-1104 GCF_005508785.2 Acyrthosiphon pisum | reverse complement strand
TATATATCTAAGAGCACAGTGAATAATAATTAAGCATGTAACAAATTTTAACCGTAGGATAGACACTAATTATTGTCATTGGAAATGATAAAATACCTATCTAGTTCACAACTTATAAATAAAAGAGAGTAGACCTAGGTCAGTAGTAAGCAGTAGTAGTAATATCAAGAAATGTGTAAGAAAACGTTTAAGTATTTTGTATATCAGTGTTACCCAGTGTTTAATGAAACAGCGAAAAAAAAAAAGAGTACAATGTAAACAGAATGTTAACCAACAACAATAACTTGTTGTACAATTGAGTTATTCTACAATTATAATAGTTTTCAAGAATGTTGTATAGTTGAGTAGTAAAGTAAAGTGTAAGTTATGTATATAATATGTATCAGTGAATAATAATTAAGCATGTAACAAATTTTAACCATAAGAGTCATATATCATAGGAATCAAAGGAGAGTAGACCTAGGTCAGTAGTAAGTAGTAGTAGTAGTAATATTGCAAACTGTGTAAGAAAACGTTTAAGTATTTTGTTCTTTGGTTATAAATACCCATAATAAAAGTTAAAATACAGTGAGTTGAACTTTTAATGGTTGTGTGTTCATACATATTTAGTTATTCTACAATTTGATTAATATACAATTACAATATAATAAGTTGCACCGAGCCAGTATAGTATAGTAAAGTGGGCCAACAAAAAAAAAAAAAAAACACTATTAAACCTTAGCGCGTACCTATTTATTAGGTTTAGTTGTATACTTGTGTGAGCTTATATGTATTATGGCATTGAGTAAAGTTAAGTTAGATTGCTATCATACATATAGTAGGTACATTAAGCTCATGAGAGTACACAACAGTATTAGTGACAAAGCGTAATTACTGAAGTCCAGCCAGACATGTATAGAGTCATGGAGTCATAGTATACACTCACCAGAGATGGCACTGCTGTTGTTGTCAGGCGGCGGCGCTCCACGTTTCCCACAGCGTAGTCAACACCGGGGACGAAATGCCTGGAACACAGCCTGGAACACAGGGTCACGTGAAAACCTTGGTCCTCCACAAATGTCACCCACTCACGACGACGATGTACGGCACTTGGAAATCTAAGGC
>NW_021775316.1:0-701 GCF_005508785.2 Acyrthosiphon pisum | reverse complement strand
CCACTAGAAGTACTTTAAATTTTTCAGTCGCCAAGGTCGTTTTGATGAAAAAATAATAGGGTTTGCAGGGGCCTTAACAGAAATATGACTGTATCTACTGAAAATATTCCCTGACAAACGTATTTGGCAAAACAATACAAAATTATTTTTTCAGTGTATTATACAGTATCGCCTACCTACACGGTAGAGACTATAGGAGGTGGATCAAAGGCGATGACCAAGTGTATAACACAGATATATATATTAAACTAGATTGCTAACTGGCCTATACAGTCTGTGTATTTAATTGAAGCCAATAATCCGCCATTTTAATCGAGGCCGGAACACCATATCAGTTATTATTTATATTGATAACAAATGTTTTTTTTTTCCTTTCAATAGAAAAATAATTCTTTAGTTCACAAGTTACTATTATTATTTATTATACTTTTGGATATTTTTAGTTTTACATATAAATAAAAAAAATCGATCATCTTCAGTTTTTTAACATTAATAAATTCTTAAGAGGACGTCGCACCCGCATGTGTTGTCTCCGTCTTACACACGTACGTTATAGCAAATGTTCGTTCAGAAGATTCAATTGTGTGCTGTTAGTTTTTATATTAGAGTGAATTGACCTATTATCAAATTTAAAGGTAAGATTATTATCTAGGGCCCCACGTAGGCTTTTATTCATATTATTAGTCTTAAGTGAGTTATGA
>NW_021775315.1:0-1325 GCF_005508785.2 Acyrthosiphon pisum | reverse complement strand
TACAGATTAAGCTAAAAAATTACAAAACAGGGTTTAAAACCCAATACTGAAATTTAGTTATTAATGGCTAACAGTTTTTATAAGAACTCTGAAAATTGAATGTACGAAGGTACTTAAAAAAAAAGCACATCAACTATCAAAATTATATTTAATATAAATATTATAGTCTATTAAAATCTATACACATGTAAGATTAATCTAATATAAAATGAAATTATGAACTACTAAAAATAAATGTGATAACTTACTGAATATATTGTCTAAAATAAATAAAATATACGGTAATAATTTATAAGTATAATTATAAAAATGTTATGATGAAAGATGGAAACCTAGTTATTTGTTTAAAAAGTTCTCAATACATTTAATACAAATATTTCAATAGGAAACTAACTTTGAAATGTAATAGTTTTACAGTCGTAATATATAACCAAAGTTGTTCTTAATTTGTCTAGTAATTTTTAAGTTTATTAATTATTATTGAATTATTTATTTATTAATTATCTATATTATTTTTTTTTCTGTGCAATATACAACTTTGTATCATATTCACAGTACACTATTTGTAAAAATAAAAGCTTATACTATTTGTAGGAACCATCCACTTCGCCAACAAATTATGAAGAATCAAATATGTATAAAGAATATGGAGTTTTAAATAAAAACATTTTGAATTGTTATACAAGTACATACTAAAAAACCTTGCACTTATCAATTAAACCGAAAATCTTATCGGAATTGCAATAAAGCACCAAATCAGGAAAATGTATTTATATATGTTACAGTAAATAATGTTAATGTTTACATGATTAACTAATATTGTTTGGAATTAGCGTAAATCGTTTTTATAAAATTAACGTTTTAAACCTTAAAAATAATAAAATATTCATCATTATCTATTAATATTAATTGCTAGTTAATAACGTTCATATAAATTTAACTCTTTTACTGTAACATATACATTAGCTACACATAATGTACCTAACTGATTAGTATTACTATAATTATATATAATGGTCGAAGTTGTGAGGGGGGGGGATACGTGAGGTGACATCCCTCCGCTCTTTATAGTATACATTGTCCATCCTTCCACTTAATTTGTCGAAAATAATGCATCTCCCTGCCGGATTTTTGTTGCATGTTGGTTTCTTGGTAGCCTTGAGAAACATTTACTAAACATTTTGGTATGTATGTGTACCATTACAATAAAATATAAAGAATAAATTTTAATAAAAAAAAGTTATTTAGCACCTTTTGCTTCCAAGCACACATATTTTGTTGATACAAATTGTAAATTTCCAAATAAATTATATAACTTACTAATT
>NW_021775314.1:0-1274 GCF_005508785.2 Acyrthosiphon pisum | reverse complement strand
AAATTTTTACACTTTTTGGTTCAACAGATAAAACTTTATTGATATTTTTAGGAAAAAAACTAAAAAAAAAATGAAAACTGACAATGTCCGTAAACAGCTCAAAAAGTGTCAAATTATTTTCAAAATTTCATAGAAAATACTAATATAAACATTCAGTGAAATTTTCAAGTATCTACAGTCATTCGTTTTTTAATTACAACAAAATAAAAAAATCGTTACATGAGAAATCGAGTGAATATCAAATGTTGTAAAAATACGAATTTCAAACGATCATAAAAATGTAATTTGACTTTCTTATAGATATTTTTTGTTTGATAAAGGTAGATAATCTTATAAGGAATCTTGTATTACATTTTAAAATCTTAGATTTAAAAAGAAAAATTTTTACGAATTCTTAACTCAAAATAATTTGCTAATTTTCGTGATTTTTCCATATTATGTCAATTTTTGAACTTTAAATGCTTATAAATAAAAACCGTGACTAAGAACTGAGAATGTCCGTAAAGAGCTCAAAATAAGTCAAAATATTTTTAAAATGTTATGGTGTATAGAAAATGCTAATATAAACATTCAGTCAAAATTTCATGTATCTACGGTCATTTTGTTTAAAGTTACACCAAAAACCAAATTCAATTTTGTGAAAAATTCCCGTTTATCCATAATTTTTATGTTGTTTTTCCCGGTGCTTTTGAAAACTATTGGCAATTTTAAATGTTGACCACCTCAAAGCATCAACAATATTTACTTTCCCTTCGAACAAGATACTGAAGTTGAAAATCGAAGCATTATTTCGACTACTTATCGTGTACATAGACACAAAAATTAAAAATTAAAAAAAAAACACACATCATTGTAAAATCAATACATTCATCGTTCTACTCAGAATCTAAAATCATGGCTTTACTTCAGATATTTTAATTTATATCGTTAATGTTCAGCTGTTCACCTATAATCTGTTGAAAGGTTTATAAATATACAGTGCTCCCTTATTGTAAGGATATTATAATAATATTATATTGTATTATATTATATCTCCTATTTTCTATATTAAAACATCTAAACAAGTAGACGTACGTACACATATAAACATATTTATACATCTATTATTATAGTATTCATGTAAATACTATTTTATGTATATTTCTTAAAAGGAAATACGTATGATATATTCGTGTTTTTAATATAACTACTATTTTGAAGTTTATCGAAAAATTAAAACATGATTAATGCAATAAAAACAGATTACGTGAATCCAGAATGTACTCTGACTTGTT
>NW_021775313.1:0-1689 GCF_005508785.2 Acyrthosiphon pisum | reverse complement strand
CATATAAATATTGCGATCGAAATATTTTGTGGTCGATAGATCAATCGCAATCGGTCCTTTTCGTGGTCGAAGACCAGTTGTGCTAAAATATAATAGCTGTTGCCTGTTGGTAATAGAAAATTTAAAGTATATAAATAATAATATTTATTATATTCAGTTTAGGTAGGTATAACTTTATACACCTAAGTAGTTACTTTAGTTAAATAAAATAAAAATATACGATACCTCTGTAATATAAACGATCAACGATGAACGCATATTTTAAATATAATGAGTAATGAATAATGATTATAAATTGTGGAATTGTAAGAATACAAGTACCTATCTATGATAGAATCATCAAGGCTGGGCAAGTTAACTATTTTTTTTAACTCGTTAAGTTAAGTTAATTTGGAAAAATGTAAGTTAAGTTTAAAGTTAAAAGTTACTTTCCTTTTTTATTTAACTTGTTAAAGTTACAAGTTAGTTGGAAAAAATAAGTAACTTAACTTAGTTAAAAATAATTTACTTTTTTTTTTCATATAAAACTTATAATTACACCATTTACACCTCATGTTAAAGATCTACAAATAACATAATATTATAATGTAGGTCTTTATATCTTAAAAAAATGTATTTTGTTGTAAGTACTTATAAATTATGAAATCCAACAAAATAATTAAATTATTTGTATATTTTATTTTTTTACCTAAGAGTTTTCCAAAGTGATGGTAAAACTTTTAAATTTTACTTTGTTATTACCAACTATGAACTAAATATTAATAATCAAATTAATTATAAAAGTATATAATTTAACGTGATTATAAAATGAATTAACGAGTTAAGTTATAAGTTACTTTAAAAAAAAAGTAATTCGTTAAGATAGAAGTTACTTCTTAAAAAAAAAGTAACTCGTTAAGTAACTTAACTTTTTAACTCGTTAATGCCCAGCCTTGAGAATCATCATTGTGTTAATCTATAATATATAATATGTGCAATATATTGTGCAGTGCAACGAACCAATTAATAATAATTAATTGGTCTACATTATTAGGCCGATAAATGAAGGTATCGATAGTAAAAATTTGATTTCATCTAAGTATCACTCAAATTCTAACTTGAATACACTGTACATATTGGTAATTATTACGTTTCACAAATGTCTCAATACTTTTATAGAATATTGGCTGCTAAATTGACTATTGACATTTTAAATGCAAATATATAATATTAATTTTAAAAAACCAAAACAACGGTTCCGGTTTACCTATATAATATTTAAATAACTGTTCCGGTGAGGTCCTCGCTGTTTACTACTATACGTCGACACCGGACACGGATATTATAATCTAATAAACGCGCACGTTATGATACGTCGATTGATGGCCGAAGTACGCAGTCAGTATAAGTACGTACGTATTCCTCATCCTTTTTTAAGAAAAATATTTAATTAATAGCTGTTTCAACATGCCATAATATATAATGTATAAATTTACAATAAATAATATAAACATAAATATATCTTCTTTATTAGTATACAGACTTCTAGGAAAATGCAGTCTCGTCGCGCCAGGTGCGATTTGAGCTGATGGGTTAAATTTTTTTTTGTCGATTTTGTAATGCATGGAGAGTTCTTTCGGTTAAATATTTTGTGAAAGTTGTTGTATTGATTAATATTATCCATATTATAATCGGCTATCCATTATATTG
>NW_021775312.1:0-855 GCF_005508785.2 Acyrthosiphon pisum | reverse complement strand
CATACAAACACAGATAATCTTCTTACCATCAAGTTTCATAATAGGTCGATTCACTCTAATTGTTAAGCTAACGGCATAAAACGTGAACTGCTGAGCGTAAATTTGCTATGTTACGCGTTTGTAAGACGGAGACAACAAATGTGGGTGTGGCGTCCTCTTAACTGACGAAATAAAATATGTTGGATAGTGAATGAGTAATGACATTAAATTAGCTATAGACTAAGGGCCGATTTCACCAACACAGTTAATCACGGTTAACTCATCTTAATCACGATTGACACTGGTAACCAGAGATTATGGATTTCACCATACCCGGTTAAGCATAAACGCTACGTAATCACGGTTAAGAACTAACCGCCCGATTTCGGCCGATTAACGTCGTTAATCACAATTAGTTTCCTTATCAGCTTGTTTTATTGTTTTTGATAAGCATAAAAAAATTCGTAAAATTAAAAACTCTAGTCGTACTTGGAGATTCGAATTTGAGTCATTTGTGTCTGTTATTATTTCATATTCAATGCATCGTGCTAGGGAACGTGTAATGAATATTGCTTTTGAAGATAACGACGACGAAGATAACGAAGATGAGTTTATCATCTTCGCAATCCGTCGTCCTAGATGGATTCGAGAAAGAGCTGAAGACTTCGACACTATGGACGACACCGATTTTGTTACCAGGTACAGATTAAGCAAGCCAACAGTTCTGTCGATGCTGGAGAAAATAGAGGATGCACTCGAATTTGAAACTGATAGGTTAGTAAATGTGTTATTAGAAAATACTTATACAAGAATACATACGTAGGTACCAGTACCAAAATTTAAAGCTATCTATTATAATATGTAAGTACTAAATTC
>NW_021775311.1:6555-7446 GCF_005508785.2 Acyrthosiphon pisum | reverse complement strand
CACCCAATCCCCAGTCGTAGAATATTTATAATAAATAGGTAGCTACGTACCTGAAATAGACATATACATATCGTATGTTTTGTATTTTCAATACTTACGAGGATGTTAGCCCATTATTTGTTCTCTCTCTCTCTCTGGCCCGCGCGCAACATAGACAAGACGCATTTACGCAAAATCATTTTTTCTATGTTTTTAAGTAATATTAGAGTAAAATCATGCATTACAAAAAAGATAGAGGATAACATTTTTGAGAGAATGACATGGATTTCTCTAAATATTGTTTCAAAACAATTTAAACATCATTTAAATTTACAACATTTTTTTGTTTATTTTGAAAGTCGAATACAAAGTCAAATAACAATAAAATATAAAATCGATATGTCATTCCCTCTAAAATATTATTCTCTATCTTTTTTGTAATGGGTGATTTTACCCCAAGATTACTAAAAGACATAGAAAAAACGATTCTGCGCAAATGCGTTTTGTCTATGTTGCACGCGGGTCAGAGAGAGAGAGAGAGAGAGAGAGAGAGAGAACAAATAGTGGGCTATTTAATTAGACATATCTACATTATGTGAACAAAATTACTAATTACCTACTTCCTTAACTGTTTTAGACGTATTTATAATATATGTGTGTTTATTAGAATTAATATAAAACATAGAACATGACTTATAAAATGTGTGTGCGTACTCTAAATTATATAAATATATAATCTCAAGAAGTATGATATTACAGTGTTAACAACATTACAACATATCTCTCTTTAACATAATAATATATAATATAAATAAAATAATAAAATAAAAGGGGTACACTAGGTAAGTACATAATGAGAAATACAAATAATTAATACTCTTAAAAATACTTAATACATAATGAAATCATTAA
>NW_021775311.1:3055-4626 GCF_005508785.2 Acyrthosiphon pisum | reverse complement strand
TATGTGAGGGAATATAACATAATAGGTCATAATGATAAAAATTGTAGTAAGTATGTACCTACCACAATAATAATTAAAGGACATCCAGGACAACATTCAAAAATCATTCAAAAACAAACAAGTTCTAGGGCTAGTTGCACTAGATATAGCCAAAGCCTATGATACTACCTGGAGACCCGGCATACTGGAAAAACTTCGTAACATCCTATGTAATGGCAGAATGTTTAATTTCATAAAGGACTTCTTATCGGATAGATCATTCCAAGTGAAAATCCACAATTATCTATCCCCTTCCTTTAGTCAACAAAACGGTGTCCCCCAAGGGTCTACTATATCAGTCACCCTATTCCTTATCGCTATAAACGATATAT
The DNA here is from genome assembly GCF_005508785.2 of Acyrthosiphon pisum. Lineage (NCBI taxonomy): Eukaryota > Metazoa > Arthropoda > Insecta > Hemiptera > Aphididae > Acyrthosiphon > Acyrthosiphon pisum. The sequence continues at coordinate 4,255 of NW_021775311.1, read as the reverse complement.
GTGAGAACATTAAATTTCCAGTGCAATCTACACTTTTCGCAGACGATCTAAACATCCTTTGCAGAGGAAAAAACCCAAATTCTATCCAACCAGCTCTACAGGATACAATTGACTCATTATTAGAATGGTCTTCCAAAACCGGTTTTACGTTCTCTGCCACAAAATCTCGCTGCTCCCTCTTTACCAGGTTCAGAAAATACAACAATTTAGAAGTACATTTAAACAACACTCCGATACCATACACCAAAACCATTAAGATTCTCGGAATTACCTTTGACAACAAGAACACATGGCAGGCCCACTTGAAAGAAATTAGAAAAGCAACTTTAATTAAATTGAACATCATCAAATTATTAGCTCACACTACGTGGGGAGCAAACGGAACTACTCTCAAACAAATATATAAATCTCTCATTCTGTCCAAATTGGAATATGGTGCTTTCCTCTACATCGACGCCAAACAATCTGCACTCAAAATGATAGAGACTATTCACAACTCGGGTCTAAGACTTGCCACAGGTGCATTCCGTTCTAGTCCGATTTCAAGCATTCTCAATATAGCAAACACACTTCCTCTTGACCTAAGGAGAATGCAAAACTTTGCACTACAAGTAGCTAGAAGAATACAAAACAACATTACCTCAAACTTAGAAAACACAATAAAACTCAACAACTTCGAGTTCAATTGTTCAGGAATATTCAAACATGAGCACGCTACCACTCCTCCTTGGTTAATGGAACTACACTTCAATACTGATCTTTCTCAACACATCAAAAGTGAGACCATGGACTATACTTTTAGAAATCTGACACTTTCTTTACTCGAAGACTACCAGGATTACACCAAGTTTTACACCGACGGATCCAAAACCGAAATAGGGGTAGGGGCATCGGTATACTTCAACAACACATCCAAAATGATCAAATTCCCCGATTTCTGCTCAATCTACACAGCAGAAGCATATGCGATCTACCACGCACTTGAAACAATTCAACAACTCAATATAGATAAAGCGATCATATTAAGCGACTCTCTTAGTACTATAAACAGCATCTGCAACATAAACCAACCAAACGCCATATCCAGTATGATTCAAAATCGAATTGCTCTTCTAAATCACAACAACCAAGACGTAATGCTGCTATGGATTCCTAGCCACACCGGAATCCATGGCAACGAAACAGCAAACACCTACGCTA
>NW_021775311.1:0-1135 GCF_005508785.2 Acyrthosiphon pisum | reverse complement strand
CCAAAAACAATGAGCAGCTATAAAATATAATTATTTAATTTTCAGTCTTTTTAAAATATATTTTACAACGATTTTACCAGAAATGACTAAATTTGGAGCAATAACTGTTCCTCCACATATCATTTCATGAATGGAATTTTTTCGGTTGAATCGATATATTCCAACATTCCAAGGTGCAGTTCCAACACGTGCTTTTTCACCATTTTCGATCAATACTTCGCTTTTTACATATGTTCTACCGCAATCTATAAAATAATATCTGCATTTTCAATATAAATATAAATTATGACAAATAGTAAGTAATAATACCAATAGATATGATGGCTTAAAAATAAATATCAAGTGATTATACTTCGGTCAATGAGTGTCCATACGTAAACTGCGTATCGATATAGTAATACGCGACGTCTGTTTCCCCCACCATGATGCCATTCCCACTATTCGGAAACATGCCGATGCGTAGTGACGGACGCATTTTTACGTATGGACTCTCGTGGGCCGGAGTATAGGCATAAACAAAGATTACAGATTTGTTCTTCCTTAATTTTAGATTCTGAGTGGAACGATGAATGTATTGATTTTACAATGATGTGTGTTTTTTTTTTTATTTTTTATTTATTTTTTATTTTTTTATTTTTTTTTGTGTCTGTCATCACCTTTTAGGACAGTAAAACTGCTTCGATTTTCTTCAACAGTAACTTTTATGATTGGAAAGTGAATCTAGTTGGTACTTTGGGGGCTCAAAAGTAAAAATTTCCCAGTAGTTTTCAAAAGTGACGTGAAAAACAAAAGAAAAATTAAGGAAAAACGGGAATTTTGGTTTTTGGTGTAACTCTAAAACAAATGACCGTAGATATATGAAATTTTCACAGGTTGTTTATATTTGAATTTTCTATACACGGTAAAATTTTGAAAATATTTTGATTTATTTTGAGCTCTTTACGGACATTTTCATTTTCCATTTTTTTTTAGTTTTTTTTCTAAAAATATCAATAAAATTTTATTTGTTGGATAAAAAAGCTTGAAAATTTAATAGAAGGCTCTTAGTATATTGTTTCAAAGGCAGAGGAAAAATATTAAAAATCGTTAGTCACAGTTTTTTTTTATAAGCATTTAAAGTTCAAAAAATGACAAA
>NW_021775310.1:0-825 GCF_005508785.2 Acyrthosiphon pisum | reverse complement strand
ACTATCAGCATCTGCTGCTGTAGATTTATTCAAAAATGTCAAAATTCACGAAATAAACGCTTTTTGTTAAATATCAGAAATATATACTGCATATCACTATTGTTACTACGGTGTAGGTTTTTTTAAAAATGTCAAAAATGTCAAAATTCACGAAATAAACGCTTTTTGTTAAATATCAGAAATATATACTGCATATCACTATTGTTACTACGGTGTAGGTTTTTTTAAAAATGTCAAAAATCATGAAATTCACGAAATAAACGCTTTTTGTTAAATATCAGAAATATCTACTGTGTAGCAACATTTTTACTACGGTGTAGGTATTTTTCAAATGTAACTACAGTGACGACTGACGACGTCGAATACAGTGTAGATTATTACGATTTTATTGAAATTCATGAAATAAATGTAAATCGTAAAATATTAAAAATATCTACAACACGTGAATGTGAAACGGATACTATAGGCTCCGCAAGAGTCGGCATTCAATCAGTCTGTCTTCAAGTGTACACACGTACGATTCTCCTCCGCTTTCTCCAAGTCTTTATTATTATTATTATATTTGTTAAGTGTTAACAATTTTTCCAAGTCTTTATTATTATTTTTATAATAAGCAATTTTTTAAAAACATGGCTGGTTCAATTGAAGACAACGCTGCATTATACAAGAAGAAGACCTTTTACGTATGTACCACCATCACCACCGGCTGAACTCATCGAAACCACAAGCTACACGATCAACTTTACAGCTCGCAAATTTATACTTGTCGGTGTCGATCACATACCGATAATTTTCAAGTCACCGTTAATTTATTAACACCATCGC
>NW_021775309.1:0-686 GCF_005508785.2 Acyrthosiphon pisum | reverse complement strand
TCGACTCATAATATTTATACATTTATTTAATATAACATGCATGTAACTACCCTACAGGCTACAGACTGTGGCTATATCGCGTATATTTATACCAAATCAAATATATAAATACGGCACGAACGAATGGGGCGAAAGGACAAAAGGCAGTAAAATATAATATAATAAAGCAGCTTATCGAATCAAAAAAAATGACTGTATAAAGTAATAATGGCACCGTCAGATCTCCAATTTCCGCTGCGGAACTCGACTCATAAATTTGGCGGGGAACGCGAATAAGTCGCGACGGGGCCGTACGAAGTCCGTAATACTAGGCAGTAATACTCCAATTTTGAAAAAAAAAATGGGGAAAAAAAGAATTGAATCGATAACACGGCCGCCGCAAATTAATTCGAATTGCGGCGGCCGGTATCGAAACCACGACCCCCGGGTCAATCCTACCTATGCCTAACCGACCTGCCTACCTACTGAGTTGAGAAGTGGTGTCAAATCCACGACTCTTAAGCCGTTTCGCCGTCCCGCCGAATTACGAACGCGATTCGCACGTCCGCTCCGGGCGTCGTAGCGGGCGATCTCACCGCGTCGGACGGCAGACGCCCGGCTCCGCCGTCCACGGACGTCGAAAGCGCGATATTCGCGAAAAAAATCGAACCTCCCGACGCACGTATTTATGCCCGTATATAGCGATA
>NW_021775308.1:0-813 GCF_005508785.2 Acyrthosiphon pisum | reverse complement strand
GATTCTGAGGCGGAGACGGTATGTTAGTCTAGGTATAAGACATAATATTATATTAGGTACTATAATAAATTCCAAATTAATCATATCATAATATTTATTAGGTACTTATAACGCGTTATACATCAACAAAAAACCGTGGTACTATCATAGATATATAATAGTATACTTTAGAAGTTTCAAGTACCCACGAATAATATTATACAATCACAACAAAATAACTAAAATAGTTATCCTAGGTTTTTAATATGTAATTTCGTCCAAATTTGTACTTAAAATGACTATAAAAATAAACTTCGTAAATATATTTTTTAGATTTTTTGGTAACAGAATTAATTACTTACGTGGAATCTTGTTTTAAATTTTCAATTCTTAGATACAAAAATTGAACATTTTATAAATTTTTAACTACAAAATAATTTTTCAAATTAAAATTTGATAAATTTTGTCAAAATTTGATCTTTAAATGCTTATAAAAAAAAATTGTGCCTATGTATTTTTAATATTTTTCAATTGATATTGTAACAATATATCAGGAGCTTTGTATTAAATTTATACACTTTTTGGCCCAACAGATAAAACTTTATTGATATTTATAGAAAAAAAAACTAAAAAAATTGAAAACTTACAATGTCCGTAAACAGCTCAAAAAGAGTCAAATTATTTTAAAAATTTTATCGTATATATAAAATGCTAATATAAACATTCAGTGAAATTTTCAAGTTTCTACAGTCACTCGTTTTTTAATTACAACAAAATAAGAAAATCGTTACGTAAGAAATCGAGTGAATATCAAATGTTGTAAAAATATGAATT
>NW_021775307.1:0-1197 GCF_005508785.2 Acyrthosiphon pisum | reverse complement strand
ATTTTACTTATTCGTCGCAAGTGTTTACAGAAACGTTAAGGGCGAACGCCAGCCTCCCGGTAACATAATAAAATAATAAAAATATTCAACTGTCGATTTGTCTGCACGCTTTAGCAGAATAGGTAGTATACCGTCCTATTCGGATTACTGCTTTGTACTAATGTATACGTATATATATATATATATATATGATACTCACTTGATATTATTATATAGTCACGTACAATGTTTTTGAAAAAAAAAAATAATAACATGGTCCATAAGGTCGAGTAAGACTTGTCAATATAATATGTTTATATATTGTAATATACACGATATAATATCTACATTGTGTGTGTAAAACGTTGTTACGATCACTAACGTTTCGGAATTTCAGGAACGAACAATGGTGACGGGCTCCATACTGCAAACGGTATTAAATGATTTTACACGGCCGACATTTAACAATAAAATTCTGAGTTACCATATATGGTGATTTACTACCCTTCGCTACAGCAGTCCGAGGAAACAATGTCGCGTGTTGTAAAATGTTTTACAATAAATGCTGCGCATTCGTTAAGTAAGTAACTACGGCGTTCGGTTTTAAACGAATTTACACGACTGATATAATAATATAAAGTATAAATATAATGCCCGAATGCCGGTACTACCATATTATATGGCCATTTCTCGCCCTTATTTAATAAAAAAAAATACTGTTTCGTCGCACGATGCATGCACTGTAGTGGTTTTATATAGTAATAACTGCTACGATATAACAATACGGTCATCCCGGTACAATAATATTCGTTTGGCGATAGTACCTATAAGATTTCCTTAAAGCTGGTGGGTATATCATTCACCACTATGTTTACTGGTCCCTAAGGTTAAGTGTTTTAATAATATGAATAATAGATCACACGCTTCGGATAGTGATAACATAAGATATATTTTTACATATTATGACGACAATCAAATATAATACACACATATTGGCTGTCAATCATATACATACATATTATATTGTAACATAGAACAAAATCAACCAATGAGAACTACGATATAGGCCGGAGGTGAGGAAAATGCGTATCTACTGCGCAAAACTAGTACAACTGTGATGATGCCTATATAATTTGTCATGGAATATAACATAAACAATACGTCAATACGAAAATAATGGTAGGTTCCTAAAATTATATTTCGCGTTCTAAAAAACAG
>NW_021775306.1:0-1278 GCF_005508785.2 Acyrthosiphon pisum | reverse complement strand
AAATCAAGTAGGGAACACGGGGTAAAACCGATACTGGGGCAAAACCGATATTGCTCATTTTGCATTATTCTATGGATGAAAATTATAAGTTTTAAATTTATTTCATTCCTTATCATGAAACATGTTGTTATCACTGTTAACATCAACTGCAACGTTTTTGTTTGAATTGTTATTCAATTACGAACATTTTAAAGTTAATTATTATTATAATTTCATATTTTTAATTTAAGATTAAACAATGATAGAACTGTACTACAATTACCATACTTGTCTAGTATGAATCTACAACTTGTAAAGACTGTTTTGCAATCACTAACCTCTTTTATCTAATAATATTGTGTAAGTTATCAACAATTTCGTAAAAATTATACTTCGGGGCAAAACCGATCAGTTTTTATAATGCTTGATAATTGCTAATTATTTATTATAAGTTAGGATTAGATACACCAACCTAATAATCAATTATTTTATTTTATTAAGAACAACTTGTGTTGTTAAAATTTGTTTTTATTTAATATTAACACCACCTAAAACTAAATTCTATATTATACAAAATAATTTCTTCATATATTAGTTTTATTGCCACGCTCATAAATAGAATGCTGTTCACTTCTTAGTAACTTATCTTTATGTTTATTGTTAAGTTATTAGTACATTTAAATTTAATATTATTATTTTTGTTATCAATTATTTTTACACTTATAAGAAAATTTTTACTAACTGTTATATTACCATATATGTAAATGCCGACTGGCGTAAATTAATTAATAAATAAATAAATAAATAAATATTAATTAAGTTAAAATGTCTTATAATACATAGGTAATTTATGAAACCTTTACTACTATAGTTACAATACTTAAATACAATGGTTATTTGTATTTGGTTTAGTAAGTTCCTTTGAATAAAAGGTTAATATTATATTTTTCTCCATCATTATTTTAGTATCTTTTATACCATGCATCGGTATTGCCCCATTACAAATCGATTTTGCCCCAGTATCGGGGCAAAACCGATAAAATGTTAAAAATAGTTAATGGCTTGTTAAAAAATAAATATGAATGATATTCCACTGCATTGTAATTCAATATTGTAAACAAGAAGTTACTTAATACAACTGTGCAAACAGATCACGTTTATTTTAAGATCCTGAATTATTATGAAAATATTCATTTTTTCAGTCAGTTTTGCCCCGTGTTCCCCTGCTTTAATTTTTAGAATTTTTTCAAATATCAATATTTTTTTGATTAAATTCATTTGGAACACAATAACTTTTTT
>NW_021775305.1:0-639 GCF_005508785.2 Acyrthosiphon pisum | reverse complement strand
ATAGATCGGAATTTCAACAAAAATTTATCAAATTTAAAAATGTTAATAATTATTTTGTAGTAAAAAATTTTATAAAATATTCAACTTTTATAGCTAAGGGCGGACAATTTAAAACAAAGGTTCCCACGTAAAAAAGGGTTATATATAAATTACTTTTTTCACAATAATATCATCAAATATACCTACTTAGTAATATCATACGCTGTCTGACCGTTCACTCAGAATCATTTTTCTTATATAATGATATTATATCATTGAATTCAAATTTAACATTATCCATTACAGTGACTTACTTGTAACCTACTGTACAGCAAAGCGACACCCACTTGCCCATCTTTTTAGTTTTCAATTTTACTACTATAGGTAGGTAACGGTAACGGAACGTGGAACTATAGTCTATATATACAGACTCATTTTATAAATTTTAGGTAATTTATAGTACCTATGGGACACAAAAAACTGATGAACATGCCTAGTTTAAACTTTAAATATGATATTATTTATTGATATAGGAATAATTATATAAACTGTTTTATGTGAAAAATAATTAAGAATAAATTTATTTGCCTTAATACATTGTTATTTTGTTTCATTTTAATTTATCCATCAATTTCTAATTGCGTAGGTACCTACCTATAT
>NW_021775304.1:0-829 GCF_005508785.2 Acyrthosiphon pisum | reverse complement strand
CAGTCTAGTTTTACTCGGCAAATCGTTTTCCTTATAATATATTATGCAACAATATCTCATTGTTTTTTTAAATCTAAAGCCCACTTCCGTCTACAGCACAAATTTTGTGAATAAAATAAGATGAATAATTAAAAAATGTTCGCCAGAAATGTTATTTACAAATAAACACAACAAAAGCAATTGCAGTAAAAAATTCTATTGCATTAATTATTTAAGTTTTATTTTTATTATTTACTTATTAATAATGAACACGAAATTGTGTTTCGAAATGAGTACCTACTTTTGTTTAAAACAAAACACATTGTTTTCATAAAACACGCACACCATGTGGATGGACTGAGTAGGTACCTACCATACCTACCCATCGTTAATACACGGGTATTAAACTAACTATCAAAACCAATTTCTTCAACGGGGTATAAAAACATAATATTATACCAAATACACTTGGTATAACCAATGCCATATACCATGCCTTGAGTATAAAAGGTGCTATAATATTATAATATATTTATTTGTTTCACATTCATTGATCGGTCAGCGTCGGAAATTGTTTTTATAACATAATAAAATTATAATAATTGAATGTATCTAAAATCGTTCGATTTGACCATCGTTTTCTTCTTGCTATTATACAAAGGTATGCCACGTTTTTTATCATGTTGGTAGGATGTACTATGTATTTGGGAGTTCTGAGTAGATTTTTACAGGGAGATGAAAAAATTTCAAGCAAACATTACTGGCGTACATGCTCAACGTGTACCTTGTAAAAATAGACTCAGAATCACCCAAATACAAATCTACTACTGTGTGATTTTTCTTAAAATTC
>NW_021775303.1:0-406 GCF_005508785.2 Acyrthosiphon pisum | reverse complement strand
GCATTTTTCAAGTATGCTCCAATAACATCAGTAGATGTAGAACGAAGTTTTTCACGTTATAAAAATTTACTTTCGGATAACAGACGCAGCTACAAATTTGAACAAATTAAAAAAACCATTGTATCACAGTGTAACGCTAGTAATGTAATAAACTAATAAACTAATAATTTAATAAAAATGCTATGTAATGTAAAAATAAATAAATAAAAATAATTATCATAAGTATATAATAATCATATAATAAGTAATTTATGATTTATAATAAAAATTTTTGTGCATATTTTGTTGTTTTTTTTAGCTAAAAACGCATATTTTATGATTTTAAGTGCATATTTTGATTGCATATTTAGTAATTTTTTAGTGCATAAATGCATACATATTACAGTTATTTTAAGTGCATAAACAT
>NW_021775302.1:0-774 GCF_005508785.2 Acyrthosiphon pisum | reverse complement strand
TGATTTTACAATGATGTGTGTTTTTTTATTTTTTTTTTTATTATTTTTTTATTTTTTTCGTGTCTGTGTACACGATAAGTAGTCGAAATAATGCTACGATTTTCAACTTCAGTATCTTGTTCGATCAGAAAGTGAATATCGTTGGTGCATTGGGGAGGTCAAAATTTAAATTTCCCAGTGGTTTTCAAAAGCGCCGGGAAAAACAAAAGAAAAATTAAGGAAAAACGGGAATTTTTACGCAAAATCGATTTTTTACAAAATTGAATTTGGTTTTTGGTGTAACTTTAAAATAAATTACCGTAGATACATGAAATTTTGACTGAATGTTTATCTTAGCATCTTCTATACACCATAACATTTTCAAAATATTTTGATGTATTTTGAGCTCTTTACGGACATTTTTATTTTCCATTTTTTTTTAGTTTTTTTTCTAAAAATATCAATAAAATTTTATTTGTTGGATAAAAAAGCTTGAAAATTTAACAAAAGGCTCCTAGTATATTGTTTCAAAGGCAGATGAAAAATATTAAAAATCGTTAGTCACAGTTTTTTTTTTTAAGCATTTAAAGTTCAAAAAATGACAAAATATGGAAAAATCACGAAAATTTGCAAATTATTTCGAGTTATAAATTCATAAAAATTTTTCTTTTTAAATCTAAGATTTTAAAATGTAATACAAGATTCCTTATAGGATAATCTACCTTTAACAAAAAAAAAATGTCTATAAGAAACTCAAATTAAATTTTTATGGGCGTTTGAAATTCATATTTTACA
>NW_021775301.1:0-1329 GCF_005508785.2 Acyrthosiphon pisum | reverse complement strand
TATCATCATATATATATCAAAAAATAATGACAATCTCCTTTTGTTGAAGCAAACAAATTAATTGAATCATCAATTTGTTGATTCAAAAATTGTTTATGATCATACCTTTGGCGGTGTATATTAATCAACCCAAGCTACTCAGTCTTTCGTTTCCCATCCTATTTCTAATCCAAGTCTTTAAACGGAGTAAAGTGCTGAAACATAATTAAATGTTATTTTAAGTATGAACTTATACACTGAATACAATTTGTAAAAATACTGATTTAAAAACCGTACCTAAACGATCGTTCTACTGAGCAGGAAGTTACAGGTAAAGTAATTGCAATTTGTATAGCTTGGCATACCGCTGGGTAATATGTGGCGTAATCGAGAATATCAATTAATTTCATGGTGGGTTCGGCTTCTTTATTTTTCCATAGATCATACCATGACAATGCTTGTTCTTTAAAATTGTCCAGAAGTGAACCATAAAGTGTACAAATAACTTCAATACTTTCTATGAATTTTTGGTCGCTCATTAGACAAATTGAAAGCACTGCTACAGATAATAGAGTACAGACTGACTGCGCAGACATTTCAATACGGTCAATTATGAAAAATGCTATCGACAGGAAATGTGAACATATATTGGGAATTATAATTTGTAAGATATCGATATCGCAATCGCAGAACCCGCTAATCGGTTTTAATATTATATTATCTGTAATTCTGTCGTAAACGTCGTACCATAGAACAATATAGAAGCGAAACTCGATCAGCTGATGGGTGAAGTGTTTACCTATGATCTGAAGTCCGAACAATGAAACTGTTTCCGTAACACTGACATGATGTTATACCCGTATTGAAAAACCGTTTCCGCCTAATAGGCAGGGTATTCTGCGCGGGGTCGGGTTGTTTCCACTGTTTACTTTTATCATAGATTACGTATGCCACACCGTGTTCAAGGTTACAATCACCCGATTCGGCCAATTCACGGAGTTTCATACCCCTGGTCGTACATTATACGATATAATTTATAATCCCGTTTGCTTTATTGCTTTCCAAGTATTTTGATTTGATTATTATAATATTATGTTTTTCATACACGATTTCGGCAATTACGCCTAACCAGCCAAAAGTATTGAAAATAATCGTAATGTCTTTTATTGCGATTAAATACCTCCTATATGACTTGTTAGATACAAGGATTGTCGAATAGTCGCTCAAGATCAACTTTATGTAAAAAAACTTCCAATTTCGTAAGTGACACGAAAAATCTCAGGGGGGGCAATGGCCCCCACTGGCCCCTCCCTCCGGGCGTCCCTGGGTCTGGGTCATTAGATACTGTTA
>NW_021775300.1:3772-4702 GCF_005508785.2 Acyrthosiphon pisum | reverse complement strand
TAAAAAAACAGGAATTTTTACGCAAAATCGATTTTTCACAAAATTGAATTTGGTTTTTGGTGTAACTTTTAAAAAAATGACCGTAGATACATGACATTTTGACTGAATGTTTATCTTAGCATTTTCTATACACCATAACATTTTCAAAATATTTTGATTTATTTTGAGCTCTTTACGGACATTTTCATTTTCCATTTTTTTTTAGTTTTTTTTCTAAAAATATAAATAAAATTTTATTTGTTGGATAAAAAAGCTTGAAAATTTAATAGAAGGCTCCTAGTATATTGTTTCAAAGGCAGATGAAAAATATTAAAAATCTTTAGTCACAGTTTATTTTTATAAGCATTTAAATTTCAAAAAATGACAAAATATGGAAAAATCACGAAAATTTGCAAATTATTACGAGTTAGAAATTCATAAAAATTTTTCTTTTTAAATCTAAGATATGAAAATGTAATACAAGATTCCTTATAAGATTTTCTACATTTATCAAAAAAAAAAAAATGTCTATAAGAAAGCCAAATTAAATTTTTATGATCGTTTGAAATTCAAATTTTTACAACACTGGATATTCACTCGATTTCTCATGTAGCGATTTCCTTATTTTATTGTAATTCAAAAACAAATAACTGTAGATACATCAAAATTTTACTGAATGTTTATATTAGCATTTCCTATACACCATACAATTTTGAAAATATTTTGACTCTTTTTGAGCTGTTTACGGACATTTTCAGTTTTCAATTTTTTTAGTTTTTTTTTCTATAAATATCAATAAAGTTTTATCTGTTGGGCCCAAAAAGTGTATAAATTTAATGCAAAGCTCCTGATATATTGTTACAATATCAGTTGAAAAATATTAAAATACATAGGCACAATTTTTTTTTTATAAGCATTAAAGATCAATTTATTTGAAAACTTATTTTTGTA
>NW_021775300.1:0-1616 GCF_005508785.2 Acyrthosiphon pisum | reverse complement strand
TTATTGATTCGATTTTTTTTTTCAGCCAATTATTTTTTGTTTTATTAAAATCCACGAATTTACAGAAGTTTCTAACGATTTTCCTTCATTGGTTTATTTAGTAAGAAATAATTCGTATCCAGTACATTCAGATTTTACTACATTTTTATCGAGATTAAAATCGTATAATTCATTTCCACCTACTTTGTGTCAAAATAAATATTCGTTATCTGAGGCCGGATTTAAGTATTCAGGAACTGCTGACATAGTCGAATGTTTTTGTTGTGGACTGGTCTTGCAAAAATGGACCAAAGATGACATTCCGTTTGTTGAACACGCGAAATGGAATCCTAAATGTATATTTGTTTTACTTTGTAAGGGTAATGAATTTATAGAAAATGTAAAAAACGAATATCTAAAATCTACACATGTTTGTGATTGTAATCAATCCAAATCATAATATGTTATAACTTACTATTTTACTTGAAGACGTTAATTATATTTTAATAATTTGTAATCATTTAAAAATAAATATTGTATTAATCAACTTAAATGTGTTAATAATTGATTTAATATCTCGTAGACTTGTAGCCAAGTAGGATAACAGATTATTTGTTTTATTATAAGGTTACAACTTTTATTATATACAATCATTAATATAAATGTTTACAATTTGTAATACTAATAGAACAAGCTATACATTTAAATTGTGATTAATTTATTTTTTAGATGAAAATCTAACAGAATATCTCGAATTGTATTAATTTTATAGTGCTGAATGACATAGTAGTCTTCGCAGTGTGACGCTACAGGACATTTAAAAGTGTATATAAATGTGTTCAATACATCGTTTTCAAATTTCAATTTTGTGTGTATGGTGTGTGTGTGTGTGTGTGTGTGTGTGTGTGTGTGTGTGTGTGTGTGTGTGTGTGTGTGTGTAGAAATAATATTAATTAATACCTTGACTCACAACATTTTTTCTTTTACTGATTTATGGTTTAACAGGTTTTACTGAATATGAATTTTATAGGTGGTTTATGTAGGTATTATTGTCAGATAATTAGATATAAATAAAATAAATGCTGTGAACTCATTTTTGTTTTAGGCTTTCCACATCAAATTGGATATAGAGATCGTTTGATCAGAACACTTTAATAATTTTTAATTTTAAATAACTTTTACGTACTTAATGAAAAAAAAAATGTGTGTTTGCAGTTTGTAATCAGTTTATTATTATGATGTGAGGTATAATATCGCATGATCATACTATTTACAGGTAAACTCATCTGATTAATTAGATAAACCTAGATAAAGTAAATGTAAATGAATTGTAGTCGTATTGCTTTTTTTGATTTGCCACAATAATTGCGTTGCGCTTAGAGGTCGTTTGAACAGATTACCTACATTAATGAATTTATAATGATTTTTTTTCATAATAATTGTTAACTTTTTATCTACTTATTAATTCTGAGTCTAAATAAAAACAACAAGTTTAAAGTACAATAATATTCATATCCATCAGTAAATTTATCGAGTAGTGGCGAACGATATTCGTTCAATGACGTTATTCATATTTCTAATAATTACTGTACGTCAGCACATAAATATAGATTTATTTTACAAAGAGCTCTAGTGTT
>NW_021775299.1:0-1171 GCF_005508785.2 Acyrthosiphon pisum | reverse complement strand
CCGGTTAAAAACCGTAACTGAAACTAAGACTTTAAAAAAACCGTTTTCAAAACCCAAACCGAAACCATAGAATTGAAAAACCGTTCTTGTACCGTTCTTGAAAAACCGATTAAAATTTGAAACTAATGTCGGTTTCTTTGAATTTCATAAAGTTAATTATACTATTTGTAATTCTAGTATTTTTATACGAAGAAATTATTATGTTCGGATTTATTGATAAAAATCGCGCGATGCAATTACTGGGTATTACGAAATATTAATATATATATTATTATTTATTACTAAACTTATGATTCAAAATTGCAAATACAAATAATATAGTGTGATGTTATTGTAATATACAATTAAATATTAATGTAATCGAATAATGATCTCAACCATAATATGACAACATACTATTATGTCGAATGCAAAAGTAGGCACGAGGCACCTAAACTAGGTACGAAATATTCAATTTAATAACACGAAATTAGTTCTGCTGAACGTAAATTTGTTATATCGTATATTGTACACTAATTATACAAAGTAGCCATATTTCAGGGCTTTAGACTCGGCCCTTATAATAGTTAATAGATAATAAAAGTCGAGTCTACAGCAATGAGATAGGAAAATAAAATGGACATTTTTAAAAACCGTTCCAAAAACTAAAACCGAAAATTTTCTAAAACTGTTCTTTAAACCGATAAAATATTTGAAAAACCTTTTTTGAAATCGAAACCAAAACCAGAAAATTTAGAAATCCGTTCTCAAGAACTAAAACCGTAACCGTTAAAATTGAAACGGTTTCGATCCCCGCTAATAAGAAAATAAATTATTATAATAGTTAGCAATATAAATAATATATGCTGCCAGGCTGTCTTCGCTCATAACCGTTTTTCGTACGCAACAATTTATCACTCTATTCAAATTGTACTCATATGTACCACCTATTTTATATAGTGAGTTACTCAATAAGAAGCTACACTCGATATCTACTATCCAGTAGAGCAATTATCTCTTTTCCAATATTTATATACATCAAAGGTTCTCAACCTTTGAGGTCCACGCCCCCTTTCAAACTATTTTATGAGTTCACACCTCCCCCCTCACTACTATAAGATTGATGTATGCATAATATTTATATGTAAACTATATTTTAATGTTGGTTATTGGATTAATATGAATACATCTT
>NW_021775298.1:0-914 GCF_005508785.2 Acyrthosiphon pisum | reverse complement strand
TCTGCTTTCCGCGACGTCGCTACGCCCCGGGACTCGCTGGGATAGAAGTACGGCCCGCGCGCGGCCTATAAATTTAGCGGGGAACGCGAATACGTCTTCGACGGGGAGGTCCGACGTCTCGGAGAGGAGTTAGAGGCGACCGTAGTCGAAAAAGTCGGAAAAATCGTTGAAATCGTGACGACGCCGCGCTCTCCGCGATCGACTCGTCCGCCGCGGGACTCGCCGGGATAGAAGTACGGCCACACGCGGCCTATAGATTTAGCGGGGAACGCGAATAAGTCGTCGACGGGGAGGGCCGACGCGTCTGAGAGTGGTAAAACTCGACAATTCCAAAAAATTATCGACCTACACGCGGGACGGCGGCGCTCGGTTTGCGCGCTGTCTCGGCCGCGGCGGGCCCGACGGGGAAGAAGTTCGGCCGCGCGCGGCTTTTAAATGTAGCGGGGAAGGCGAATAAGGTCCGAACGAGGCCCCCCGGTGGGGTAAAACTCGAAAATCTCTAAAATCATGAAATAAATCGCAAAAAGTGATAAGACGGTAGTGATTACGCAGCGACGGCTCCGCCGCCGCCGGGGACCCGTTTTCCCTCCATTATCCTCTATAGTGGTTCGGAATTAATACACGGGCGGCGCCCTCGGGTTCATGCTTTATATATAAGGACTAGATTCTGGTGTTTGTCATCCCGCCTGCGGCGGAAAGACTGTGTGGGCGGTGGTGCATCTTTGTCGTTTCGTCTCGGGCTGGGTTTTTCGATCCGGTCTGCGGCGGGAACGCGGGGTCGTCGGGTATTGTGTTTTGTCGTGTTGGCAGCCCTGGTTAAGCGGTAATTTTTGAACTTGGAAGAGTGTCTAGTCGTAAGGCAGGCGATTCAAGTCGATCGTACGACACAGCCAGCCAGGTAGGCAATCCGAGGA
>NW_021775297.1:0-964 GCF_005508785.2 Acyrthosiphon pisum | reverse complement strand
GGCCTTAAAATTCCGCAATGAAGCAACCGGCATGTGTTGCGCATCAGTAAAAGTGGTACTGTTACCTCTTCCAACTCCACCGGAACCTTTAAAATCTCTTCTTGCTGGTCATTTGGGGCAACCAAAATTTGCGATACCAAACCTAATGGACGTAATTTTGAAACCACATTTAAAATACAAGGCCAAGTGTATCATATGATTGGGTCGTTGTTGCCGATGCCTAATAATGACCCAAAGTTTCAATAAAGAACTTTGTAATTTACTCATTCATTGCATATCATTGTTCTATCCTTAATCCTGTGGGTTATTATTAGTGACATTATATGAATATTAATGTTCACTATACGTGAACATTAATATTACTGTATGTTTACTATACGCTATGATCTCCGAAACCACTAATGAACTACAAATAAAAAAAAAAAAATGTCTAATACATAATAACAATAATACACGGCCTACGAAAATGCAAAAAAACAAACTAATACGCGGGCAACGCCGTGTCGGGACAGCTAGTAATAATATAATTTATAGCACATTATTCGTGAGAAAAAATATTTATTAATTTTACCTGTTCACTCGTTCTACTTGATGAATAAAATTTAAAGCGTCTGATACATTTTGGATACGTTTTACCATGTCCACTTTAAGACTATTTGGGCCAACGTCTAGAGCTTCATACAACTGTTGCAAACGTAGAAGTCCTGAAAAATAACAATTACAATATTATTATATATTTTGTTTGTTTAAACTAACGAATATGTTATATGAACCAAGTTATGTAAAGTATAATTATTCGGTCTTATCCCCTTTTCATGCAAAAACTCATTAGTGTTGTCTTGGCGTTACACTTTTTAAATTATCTATTTCAGATTTCTTGCCTGGGGCTACAAACATTTCACTAACACAAAGGATTGACGCCATTGCCGAAAGAGAGGAACTACAATGATGACTAAATAGGGCA
>NW_021775296.1:0-769 GCF_005508785.2 Acyrthosiphon pisum | reverse complement strand
CAATTATACGAAAAATATATCCAACTGCTGTTATTTTCATTGTGCTTCACATAAGCTTAATTTAGTAGTTAACGATCAAAATTCAATTCCTGAAATCAGAAATACTATTGGTACTGTAAAAGAAATAATTAAGTTTTTTAGAGAGAGTATTTTGAGAAGAAAACTTATTCCAAATATTCCATTATTTTGTGAGACACGTTGGTCAGAAAAGTACAAATGTATACGGCTATTTGATAAAAATTTCATTGAAATTAAAACTGTTCTTGAAAAGTTATCTATTAGTTCAGAAGCAAATACTGTTACAAGAAATCGTGCATTCCAACTTTCATCAGCCACATCAAATTGTACTTTTTTGATTAGTTTAAAAGTAATTGTTTATTACTCTTCTGTTCTAGAACCAGTTGTGACCAAATTACAAGGTACAAGTGTTAATCTTCATTCTGTTCACAAATTTGTTAAAACTGAACTTCTTGGTATATTAACTAAACATAGAGAAAACAGCATAGAGTATTTTAATACAATTTTTGAGGAAATCACTAAAGCTGCAAAAATCTAAGATTTTATACTTAAAATACCTCGAAGAACAAACCATCAGAGTCAACGATCAAATCATAATTGTTCATCAAATGATTCTATCGAAGATTATTACAGAGTATCTATATTTATACCATATTTAGACTCAATTATTAGCTCGTTAAATAATAGATTTAATGAAAACAATGAGACTCACATTTAAATTATGTTGGTTGTTTCCAAATGAAATGGCTAA
>NW_021775295.1:0-1149 GCF_005508785.2 Acyrthosiphon pisum | reverse complement strand
CCAAAAATTTTTTATCGGTTATTTTAAAAAAAATACTTAGAAAAATTGAAAATTTCATTTGTCTATAAATAGCTCAAAAAAAGTCGAAACACTTTGAAAATTTAACCCTGTATAGACAACGCTAATATAAACATCTGTTGCAAATTTCAAGTGCTTACAATAATTATTTTGTGAGTTACAGTAAAATTAAGTTTTCGTTTTTGTCAAAAATTGGTTTTGCGTAAAAATTCGCGTTTTTCCGTTATTTTTTTAAGGTTTTTCCTGCCGCTTTTGAAAAGTATTGGGAAATTTTCACTTTTGACTCCCCAAAGTACCAACTAGATTCACTTTCCTTTCAGAAAGGTACAACTTTTGAAAATCGAAGCATTTTTACTGCTCCAAAAGTTGTCGTCAGACACAAAAAAAAAAAAAAAAAAAAAAAAACACCATTGTAAAATCAATACATTCATCACTTCGTTCAGAATCTAAAATGTTACGATTAACTTGTGTAAAAAGTTTGTCTGCATAGGTTACTTATGTGTTCATTAGCGTATATTGTAGTTAGAGGTTAATTATAAGTAGCTGGAAAATGAAAGAAAAGTAATTAAAAAATAACTAAATAATATTATGTTGTAAAACAAGAAGAGCTGATTTTCGTTTCGCTTCGTTTACATTTTACAATGTTTAATCTGAATAAACGACTCTATATTGTTGTCATATTATTATCATATATTCATAAAAAATAATATCATTATAGTTATAACAATAGATTTGAAAAATAATCATCGAATGAATTGTGTTTATTCTACCGCAGTACATGGAATATGCAAAATGAAAATATTTTCTTTTGAATTTTTTTTTAAATTATTTCAATTAAATGTTAATTGTAATTATATTATGTAAAGTGAATGGGCATCCGCGCATGACTATATAGTTTAACTTTAAATAGTAAAACTATGTAAAAATGCTTTTGAACTCGGTGAACTCGATAATAATAATCCATAAAGTCTATTACACTACACAAAACTACTTCAGACATTAACTTCGAAACTTTCAAGAAGCGAACATATTTTGAAAAATACTTAAGTCTGTAATTTCATGCCTCGAAACATCCTGAAAATAATCAGTCGTAGTCCAACTTCACTTTCCGTTTAGAATTTTCTTATGCTT
>NW_021775294.1:0-976 GCF_005508785.2 Acyrthosiphon pisum | reverse complement strand
GGAGATGTGACTTTTACTTAAAAGGCTTCTAAATATTTCATCACAATACTCATGTTCCTTTTGCGTATATGTATACATTTTGAGTGACTAGTTGCTCACAAAAGCATAACTCGGTTACGTAAATAGATTAAAAATGCGTGCGCTTAAATGACGCCCAAACGTAGAAATGATATACTTATATTAATTATAATCGTGAAAATTTCTACCAAAACTTGAAAATTTAAAATCAGCACAAAAAAGGTGGGTAAGTGGATGTCGCTCTGCTGTACAGTAGGTTACAAGTGGGTCACTGTATAATGGATAGTATTAAATTTGAATTCAATGATATAATAATATAACTGTATAAGAAAAACGATTTTGAGCGGAGAGGGTTTGTCAGTCTAGATATTAGACATACCTATTATTATAGGTATACTTATCTATAGTATTAAAAAAAAATTGACCTATAATAGGTATTAATAATAAATTCCAAATTAATCATATCACAATTTCCATTAGGTAACGCGTTATACATCAACAACAAACCGTGGTACTATCATAGATATATAATAGTATACTTTAGAAGTTTCAAGTACCCACAAATAATATTATGCAATCACAACAAAATAACTAAAATAGTTATTCCAGGTTTTTTAATACGTAATTTCGTCCAAATTTGAACTTAAAATGACTATAAAAATAAACTGTGCTTATGTATTTCTTAGAATATTTGGTAACAGAATTAAATATTTACGTGGAATCTTGTTTTAAATTTTCAATCCTTAGATATAAAAGTTGAACATTTTATAAATTTTTAACTACAAAATAATTATTCAATTTTAAATTTGATAAATTTTGTCAAAATTTCAACTTCAAATGCTTATAAAAAATAATTGTGCCTATGTATTTTTAATAGTTTTCAACTGCTATTGTAACAATATATCAGGAGCCTTGTATTAATTTTTTACACTTTTTGGCCCAATAGATAAGACTTTAT
>NW_021775293.1:0-970 GCF_005508785.2 Acyrthosiphon pisum | reverse complement strand
ATACTTTATATTCAACAATTATTTGACAAAATATACTTACGAATTTACAACAGTACCCATCAGACTACCAGTTCTTGTGTTCATTCTATGATTCAAAATGGTCCTATTTGGGTTTCTATTGATGAATCTACTGACTAAGTCAGTGTTAAGACCAAATCGCCGTACATTTATTTTTGAAAATTTAAAACAATATATGGTTTGTCATTGTTTCACTTTAGATTGAATTAACATCAATTGTATTTCAATTTAGGTAACAACATTTTTTTTTACTATTGCATATTTTTTAATTTTTTACCACAAAATATTATATTTTTTAAATTGAATTAATTAGACATAAAAAACAATAAATTGTACCCGTTATTCAAAAATTATTTAGAATTGTATTTTAATTTAAAACTTTAACATATTTTTTTAATTTTTCGTAGTACATATTTTTATTTTATACTACATATTTTGGCAATTTTAATTACATATATATGTACATATTTTTGGTTTTTTATTACATATAAATCCCAGCCCTAATTATAACAATCAATAGGTATATCGTATTACTCAATTAAAATCGCCGGCTGAACTAAACTTTCCCAGCTTTACTTGATCAATAATCATACTACATTATCATAATAGATTTTGATAGACAAGTACGAAGTAGACAACCATTATAGGTATTGAAACAAAGTTAATAGTTCTATATTACAACTATTATGTATATTTTTGTTACTGCTAGGTAAATAGTTAGGTACAACATATTTTGTCATAATCATACACATCACTACCTAGCAAAATCCTATTTTGATAAACTCCTGCATTTGAATGAATGGATAACAATAATATGCCATAGAGTGTAGATTATAATATATTATAGTCATAAGTTTATAACTCATAATCACTAATCAAGCACATATTTACGATTTGAAAGTGGCCATTTATTATCGATAACAGTGGCCCAACTATATTTTTTTCAAGTAGG
>NW_021775292.1:0-1065 GCF_005508785.2 Acyrthosiphon pisum | reverse complement strand
CCGTTACAGGTTCTAGTATTAAGTTACTTCATGATTTATGTTATAATTATAATAATATATTAGGTATATTTATTATAATAGTATATGTATTACTACCGTAACTGCTTAAGAGTCTATCAATTTATCACTCTTTTATATAGGTATATTTTATATTACATTATCCATTACACATTAACATTTACCTACACGTGTACAGTGCGTATAAAATCATATTAGGTATATTACATTTTACATTTATTATATATATATACACCAATATAATATACTATAAATATAATTGTGCGAGTATAATATATCCCCGTAAAATATTATAGATTTATTATAAATTAAAAATATTGTACTTGCGCATATTGGTACATACTATAATAAATAATGTATAATTCGCGATCATATAGAACCAAACGTAGAAGAATTCAAAATGAACTGCTAGCTTTAGAATCATCTTGTTCTGATGACGATGATGATCATAATAATGTTGATGATGACAATTTGGTTTTGAATTGTAACAGTATAACAAATTATCAAAATAATTCCAAGAGTGTATCTATTGAAGATTTATCTGTTGGATTTGATAACTTGGACCACATTCAGCATGTCATAACTAATAACGAGGGGGCATCAATAATTCATGAAGATAATGATGTACATTTTAACTATAAAAAAAACGTTAAACAAGCTATTGGGAAATGGGCAGTAGATTTTAATGTTCCTCAAAATGCTGTAAATGCGCTTTTAGATGTACTAAAAAATAAAGCCGGCCTTGACTTTTTGCCTAAAGATTGTAGGACATTGCTACACAATAAATCAACTAAAATTTTAAATTTGAGAACTATGAGCTCCACTGCTGAATATTATCATTTTGGATTGGGTAATGGTATTAAAAGATGTGCATCAATTTTTTCTTTAGATGACGAAGTTAAAATTGCAATCGGTATCGATGGACTGCCTTTATCAAAATCTAGCTCCAGTCAATTTTGGCCAATATTGGCTTATGTACAACCTCATCATAAATATGTGTTTCCAGTAGGAGTATACCATGGGTATGAAAAACCAAAAGACAGCAAT
>NW_021775291.1:0-758 GCF_005508785.2 Acyrthosiphon pisum | reverse complement strand
GATACTATCATAGTATACTTTAGAAAGTTTTCATGTACCCCACGAAATAATATTATACAGTCGCAACAAAATAACTAAAATAGTTATTCTAGGTATTTTAATATGTAATTTCGTCAACATTTGAACTTAAAATGAGTATAAAAATAAACTGTGCTTATGTGTTTTTAGATTTTTTTGGTAACAGAATGAACTACTTACGTGGAATCTTGTTAGAAAATTTTCAATCCTTAGATATAAAAGTTGACCCTTTTATAAATTTTTAACTACAAAATAATTATTAAAATTAAAATTTGATAAACTTTGTCAAAATTCGATCTTTCAATGCTTATAAAAAAAAATTGTGCCTATGTATTTTTAATATTTTTCAACTGCTATTGTAACAATATATCAGGAACTTTGCATTAAATTTTCACGCTTTTTTACCCAACAAAAAAAATGTTATTGATAATTATAGAAAAAAAAACTAAACAAATTGAAAACTGACAGTGTCCTTAAACAGCTCAAAAAAAGTCAAAATATTTTAAAAATTTTATGGTGTATAAGAAATGAAAATATTAACATTCAGTGAAATTTTCAAATATCTATACTCATTTGTTTTTTAATTACAATTAAATAAGAAAATCGTCACATGAGAAATCGAGTGAATATCAAATGTTGTAAAAATATGAATTTCAAACGCTCATAAAAATTTAATTTGACTTTTTTGTAGACATTTTTTCTTTGATAAATATAGACAATATTATGAGGAATCTTGTATT
>NW_021775290.1:0-1075 GCF_005508785.2 Acyrthosiphon pisum | reverse complement strand
TACATATATACACATTAGGCATATACTTACGCTCCTCATACACCACACACGACACATGCAAAACATAAATGATATTCAACACTCTCCGGCCAGCCGTTTAGTAAAAACCAACTATCAATTATCAACGGCGCCAGACGACAGCACATTATAACTCATAATAAACTTCAAGACCCCGACGACAAATTTCCGATATAGACGTAGGGACATCATAACACAATAAATTACCAGCAGCGGCACCTTTGTCATACCACTGAAGACAGAAAGTCATAAACACATCAATGCGTAAACGCAGACATCGATGCATCAGAAGAAGGGATCACACCAAAGTCACATTATATAAGGACCCTACGTGATCGACTCGCCCAACAGTTATTTTACAAGACCATCCGATGCACAACGTCCACGCTAGTCCGCGTCACGATACACCTTCTTTGCTGTTCAGAGGAGTATCCACCAATATCAATTCAGACGTATATGTATATTGAATCATTCCAACACTCAGTATGACCACATAATTAATTATCCCTCATTATTCACCAAATTCACTTTGTCATTTCTTTCAATTTATTTATACAAATATTCCCTTACTATACAACCCTTGTGACTATTATCGTGTAATAGCGTGCTACTATAATTTAATTATTATTGGATCGTAAATACGTTTACTTATTTAGGATACATAAGCATAATTTTAAGTGCTCAATAACTTAAATTACATTCGGTTGTCCGTCGACTATGTACGACTGCTGCGAGTGTAAGGATTTCTAAGAGCAGAAACCTAGTTTATAAGATTACCATAAGTATACGTAATTACGATCATTTATTTGGAATTCACAAGCACAATTTCAAATGCTCAGCAACTTAAATTACATTCGGTTAGCCGTCGACTCTGTACGACTGCTGCGAGTGTAGGGATTTCTAAGAGCATAAGATAATAGTCACAATCATAATAATTAAAACACGGGTACTTATTACTACATACAACGAGGTTCTAGAAAGGAACGTCACACACATAATATTTTATAAGCCTTACGAATCAAAATACATATATTGTCGCCGTGATATCGACCATCGA
>NW_021775289.1:4983-8662 GCF_005508785.2 Acyrthosiphon pisum | reverse complement strand
TAACCCGTAGATATAAAACTGCACTGTCGTTTATGTGTATATATACAGTAAGATTAAGTAAGAAGTTAATTATTTATTTGTTTATTTTAATAACACTATTATTATTTATTGTGAAGTACTCAATTTAAAAAAAAATGAAATTTGGCTCTGCTGTACAGTCAGTGTCGAGTTTACCTTGTCATATTAGGTAAGTCACAAAAAACGGCAATCTTCAAATATATCAAAAAGCTCAAAAAGTATTTTAAAATGTTCATCATGCATAGACAATTCTGATTTAAACATTTGTTAAATATTTTAAGTATATACAATGGTTCATTTTAGAGTTACACAAAAAAAAAAAAACCATTTTGTCGTAAAAACTCATTTTTCTATAATTTTTATTTTTCCCGATTATTTTGAAAAATACTGAGAATTATAAATTTTAACCTCTAAAAAACACAGACTATATCCAACTTCCTTCAAAGTTGAAAAACGAAGCATTTTTTTTTTTTTATTATAATTCGTGAAACAATATAGAACATACACAATCAATAGGCGCATGCAGGGTTCTACTCAGAACTAAAAATATATGTTTTCAAACCATAAAGCATTACCTATATAAATATTAAAACCTTGTTCATCATTTAACAATTTTTGTAAAACTGTAATTTAATATACACAGTACCCAAATGATGAAACTAATATTAGTGTATCAAGCAAGGTAATTCTGAGAGCAATAGGAATGATAAAAATAAAAATTCAATTTTTTTTTAAATCATCGTTAGGTATAATTATTTATATTGGTTTAATAGATAAAGATAATAAATCCTTTTTCTATAAAATTGTATTTATTTAGCATTGATTCTTAATAATTATCAATTGCATTTATTTACATCTAATAAAAATTTCGAATTTATTTAATTTAAATGTAAGTGTCCCTTATATCAGTACTCATCACGTGTACAAAAAAAAAAAAAAACGATTTGATTTTCCTAATTTTATTGTAGTTATTTTCATCCAAGAAATTGTTGTGATATATTCCAAAAAAATCTGTCAAAAGTTTTAACATCATTATTATAACGGTCGCCATATTGTCGTGTCAAATTTTCACTTAACCACACGTTCCTTTCCGAAAAAATAAGATATTGTTATTACGACTCGCTGTCACGAGGCTTTCCGTTAATATCGAACGTAATAAAAAAAATGGGGTTGGATTTTTTTATATTAATTTAAGAAACGACGGAGTATTTTTATTTATTTTTTCCAGAGCTTGTATAACGCGATGTCTCGAGTCTGATTTTTTTTTAAATCCATTAACAATAATATATTATAAGGTGTACCTTACCTCCTTATAATAATTACCCATAATAAAATATAATGAAAATAACGAAAAAACAAACAAACTACTGGAGACAAAACTCAACATTTGCGAATCATAACAATATTAGACAACAATACACAAGTCATTATTATGAGCGCGAGGAATGCGAGGGTTAATGACCGTGGCGAGAGCAGAAATAATTAAAATCCGAACCACCAACGAACCCTATATATAGCCAACCGTTTTGTTCAAATTATGTATACCATGTTATTATTGTTGTAACAAAGCCCTTCTAATGACACACGCGAATCAACAAGAATAAACAATACGATCGTTAATTTAAAAGCTATTATAGCGAAATTTAACGGTTTGTATGTCAAGCCGAGATGGCGGGATTTCATTTATATTATCGTTTCACCCACAATCGGCAGTCGTATAAATGACGTTTAAACGTTTTCGTTTTATTCGCAACTGTTGGCATATTTTCATATTATATAATTATTTATTATAAATATAATATTATAGATTATAATATTTTATAATCTATATGGATCATAGCTGATGAATATTGTTATTACTGCAATAGGTAAATTTATTATTTACGAACCCATAAATCCAATAACAATAATTCGGTCCTTACATTTTTACCGGTAGTGTACTTGTCCAATATTTTTTTTATCAATTTTGCTATTTAATTTTTTTTTATCCGACTCAACTTTCAGCCAAAGCAACCGGCTACATAATATTATAGGTTTATTAACCAAAAGCTAAAGCCACAATCTATTATTTACTATATATGAATAATTATTTATAAGATTACAAACTATAGTTATTTGTATCCGATCGAGAGGAAACTTCTTATCAGTATTGATAATAATAATATGTTACATTATATCAGCATCTCAAGTTTATTTTTAATTATTGACAACATTTTCAATTTTTATTAAATTCCTTGTTAAGTTATTAAAATCAATTATTTATTGTATTTGTTGTAAAATGAAATAAAAATATTAAGAGAGACACTTAATTACGTAAATGTGAAATCACAAAATAAAATAACTATTGTTGAAAATAATAATTGAAATTGTTAAAATAAGTTTAAGTTTCCGAAAACTACATGCTAGTTATTTCAGGAGATGATCTTGAAAGTTTGTCAATCTACTTAATATGATATTAATACATACATAATAATTTATTAAATATATTCTGTAAATCACTCTTAATCGTGAACAGACTTTAAAAACTTTTACTCCTGGGTATCAAATCGTATACAAATATTGAAATATAGTAATAACAATAATAATTATTATTACGAATGGACGATGTTTATTTTTCATGGGCGTCGCCGTCCAAAATCGGGGATACACGAAGACTCATTGTATCATTATATTATTCTTATTGTGGCAACAAACGATTCGTAACTTTACACAATATGCACGAGGTTGTTGGTTTCGTTCCCCTCTTACCCACTCTATCTCTCTCACAGCCGTAATTTGTACACACATATTATTATTTTATCGATTCTGTCGTTATAGCATACACCGTAATATAGGTACGGAGTTCAATTTGTTTTCTGTAAGCTTTGTTAGTTGTTACCGACTGCCACAGAGGTGTTTTTTTTACTTCGGGTTCAAAAACCACGAATAAGTAAAAACGTTTATTGTCTTATCCCGAAAACAATAAAAGCGCGTGACGGCGCCGGGATAAGAATGATTTTCCGATTTTCGCATACCGCGTGACAGATGATAATGATTTAGAGATATTCAGAAATTCAATGTTTATAAAGTCGAACTTCCACACCGCGTTAAATGGACATATATTATAATACTACTACTACTAATAACAATAATAATAATACCTAATAAATCATCGTATTTATATCATGTTCGTTCGGCGTGCAGTTTTACGCGTTCATTAGACGACTCGAAACATTAAACACATAAAACATAATAATATATTGTATTGTTGATGATGCGACAGAACTCGCCGCAGTGCAGTGGATGTATAGCCCACCGCTTATTGCAACGATGTTTGGTGGGGGTTTGTGAGTGGGAGGGGAGGAGGAGAGCAGGGAACGCTTATAGCCATGCGAGCGATGACAATTATTACATTATTATAATTATAATCTAATATAAAGTATAATATTATAGTCACGATTGATTGACGGAAAACTCTGTTGTTCGTAAATCTCGTTCATCCGAAAGTAGTGACTTATGAGTTACTATATTATATAGATATCTACCCACCTAGGCGTATTAACTGTACATTATTGTACTTTGCCATAATATTATTATTAAATTCGTTATAAACACGATTGTTTATTGTAAAGATATACAACACCACTGCTGTGCGTAGCGATTTCACTCAACGTATAACCGT
>NW_021775289.1:0-2130 GCF_005508785.2 Acyrthosiphon pisum | reverse complement strand
ATTTAAAATAGACTATCAAAGTATTTGATTCCTTGGGGAATGTAATTTTTTTATTTTATTTTTTTAGATTAATATGTGAGTTACGTTGTTGTAAAATAAGTCATATGATTCGATCAAAACTTGTGATTTTTCAGTATAATATTATGTTTTCGGAAACCATTAAATTAAGTTCGTCCATAATATAATATATTATATACCTATATAAACCTAACACATACAGTTCTTCGAGTCTCTAGTTGTAGATATAGTTATTGAAATAATCGTATGGGTGCATGCAATTCAATTTTTGTACAGTGATAAGAAAAATTGTCATTCGACAATCTACATTTACAGTATAAGTGTAGGTTATGTAAATAATCACGATAATTACAGTTCACGGTTATAATCAATATTGTGTGTATGCAACTATGAATATACTATACAAGCACATACCCATAATGGGTACTTTCGAATTGCATTTGTTACGGAACAAACAACCGTGACACAGGAAAAGGTCTTTTTCAAGAACACCAAATAAAGACGATTGGAAAAATGGACACGATATGACGAGTGAAAATCACACATAATAGATAGGAATGTCCGTTCAACGGTGTGATTTTCATTCGTCTAAAACATAGTACGCGGACCAATCAACGATGGACTAGATTGTCGAAAAGGGTATAAATACCGGACACTCTCGACAATCTAGTCAGTCCACTTCAAGCCTTCAATCTGTCAACAACTACTAGAAAAGTTCCAACAGAAAGAAGATACGGACCAGAAGACCAACCGCCGATCACCAGACGATACGCCGCTCTACGGCTGCAAGCATCGTTCGCCCAACGACTACCAACAACAACGTCGCTCCACGGCTGAAGCGCCGTTCGACCACCGACCACCGACGATACGCCACTCCACGGTCGCAAACATCGTTCGACCGTCAAACATCGCCGGTTACCGTTCCACGGCGTGAGACCGGTGCGAGTTCACAGGCGAACAACAACGCCGTCAGTACCAGGATCCACGTGGCTGCCGTTCAACAGCTTAAGACCCGTGGCGACACCGATTCCTGCAGCAACGATATCAACCTATCACCGATCGCCGCTTACCAATCCAGGCCTATAGGACCGCCGGACACCTCAACAACTCCCGGCTTTATAACACTAAACGGCCCTTTTCAGGCCAACACGACACCGACTTCGGCGCTTAACTAAGCTGTCCGACCCGGGTCAGGTTCGTCGTCGGGGTACCGCTTGATTTAAGTCTGTACCGACGACGGCCGGCTCCCCAGCCCAATACTGATTGTTGTATAATATACATATTATATTATTAAACCTATCTCATTGTAAAGTAGGGTCCGGCTGTTGCCCGACCACCACCCAAGCACCACCGATTGCGCCGACTCACTTAAATAAGTCTGGTCGGCGCAAATCGACGCTTTACTGATCCACAATATTGTCGATATAATATATATTTTCTATAGCAATAGATATATTTGATTACCGCTATAAACCATCGTATTTTTATTTGACGATACGGGTTGTCCATTCAGACACCCCGTAACACATTTCGTCAGAGTATTAGTACAATTACCGTTCATAATATAATGACCACGCAATATTGCAATGATGTACATACACCTATTATGCAAAATGGATGCTCACTCCCAATTTTATATTTTCATAATTTATTTATTCAAATTCAGATGTTTTGAATTGTTGAGTATACTTAAGAATCTTATTTTCAAATACTTTCAAAGTGTGTACTATTCAAGAAGTGTCATGCGGCGTGAAACTATCTTATTTGGTTCAAACACAATTTTTTTATGAAGATTGTAACTTGTAAGCTGACGATATTTTTGAATTTTTTGATGTAGTTACCTATCAAAATCAAAACTTGAAATATACTTAGTAGTTTCTGAGGTATTCAAACTTAGGTTATAATCTTTAAAATGTCTTAAAAAAAATTAGAAAACTGTGTTATATTCAAGGTTTCTAGTGCTTGTTATACTCAGACAACTTTTTATAATGACCAAATGTTAATAGATTTAATAAAATCGATTCCCTAGTAATGTCTTAATATATTATACCAAGTATTATAGTACTCAAAGTTAAATGACTGAAAAACCACCCGTTTGAATTTCGATTTTGA
>NW_021775288.1:0-956 GCF_005508785.2 Acyrthosiphon pisum | reverse complement strand
AGTTAGAAGTAACTGAACAGACGAATAAACGATTTGGAGGCCATGATTTTAATTCACCCAGAAAAGCCTTAGATACCCAAAAATGTCTGATTCACACACACTCATGTAAGTATATCACTCAAGTGTACGATTTTAAACGTTTGCCAAGACCAAAAGTCACTTAATAGTTTATCGTTTTTAGTTCACACAGGGGATTATAATTATAATGTTTTTCAAAACTGAAATATATGATGTACCACATACACGGAACTGCGAAGTGGAGCCAATGCATTGACAAATTTTCAGACGTTGACTTTCTTGGAGATAATTCTACCGACTCAGATGAAGCCATACAACATTGGAGAGAATTATGAAACTTAAAGGTCAGAATATTGTTGATAGGTTTTTATTTCAAATCTTTTTTACTGTGCTATTAACTAACACACCCACCTGTTCACGGGCACTTAGTATTATATCTAATTGTAAATATTTTGGCCTTTAAGTTTGATTATAACATTATGTCATATCACTCTAATATATTAAGACTAACGTTACATGACTGGATCTACTGTACTCACATTTGCGCGTTGCTCGTTGTCCAAAGATAGAAGACAAATGCTACACTGATATATTTTTAACAAAGTTTTAATTTTTAGGTAATACAATTTTGCTGAGCAAGAATCCAATTTTATTAACGCTGCGGGCTTCAACATATTTATATTGCAAAGAAACACATAACTAGTTTGGACATTGGTATCTTTTCTGAAGGGAAAGTGCATCTAGTTGGATGCGTTAAACAGGTAAAGATTGAATGTTCCCAGTTGTTTTCAAATGAGTCGGGAAAAACAAAAAGATTATATTTTTGACAATAACCGATATTGTTATTTTTGGTGTAACTAATAAAATACCTAGGTGTAGATACATGATTTGTTCGTCCGAATGTTCCTATTAGCATTTTCTATACAATTTTTAAAACA
>NW_021775287.1:0-731 GCF_005508785.2 Acyrthosiphon pisum | reverse complement strand
AAAAGATCATGTTTGCAATGTGCATTTCAATTTAAAAACTCCATATACATTTTTCTAACATAATATGTAGTATGAAGAAGTATATAAACAACATTTTTAACAAAGGTTGGTTGCTAAATACACAGTCAATTATTAACCAAATGTATCATAACGCATTATGTCAAAACAAGAACGATATTCACTTGCAAAACAAAAAAAATTAGCAAGTTGCTAAAAACAAGAAAACACCAAAAAAACTAAATAATTTTTGAAAATTAATTTGAAGCTTATAAGATAACTATTATTGAATAATATTATAATATAAATAATATACCTAATCATATAATAAAATATGCAAAATATGTATTTAGAATTTTTATGAGCACTAGGAAATAATACTCCACTCTGCTAGACTACTGTTAAAATTAGGAGCAGAACCATAATAGTTTGAATTTAATTTAAAGATTTTAAGAAGGATGCAAATATCCAAAGAAGTGACATACATGATATTTTATAATTGATGTCTACTCGATATAAAATATTGCAAATGATTAAAATACAAATGTAATGTATAATTACATGCTCCAATTTATTATGCCAACTTGATTAAAAAAAAACTTTTTATTATTCAATGTTTTTGTAAATACTAATTTCAATTTAAAAAATGAATAGCATTTTAATTCTTAATTTTTAAGACATTTTGCATTTAACAGTATGAAAAAACTGGCCTTCGTAGGACAGGAAGCGCGCTC
>NW_021775286.1:0-1020 GCF_005508785.2 Acyrthosiphon pisum | reverse complement strand
GATGCCCCCACGCCACCCATATATATTCACATAAGAATATAAAAAGTGGTACAAAAAAAAATATTTATTTACTCAAATTTAATTTTTCACAATAACAATATACAATATCTATGGTAATCAAAATAAAAATCCCCGGACTACGATATTAGTTTTTATTAGTTTATTACTCACAGATATGTCATAAAAATGATTGAGCAAATATTTTTTAAACATTATAATTAGTGTAAATATCACATTAATAATATTTAATTACAAATATATACTTATAGTATAGGTATAAACTGTACATGTTAAATATCATTGAAAAAATTAAAAATCAAGTAGAGATTTAAGAAAAATTAAATTAAAAAACAAATCTATGTTCAAAGTTTAAATATATAGGTAGGTAGATAGGTAATATAGGCACCTAACCTATATTAAATACAATTTAACTTAGGTATTTCCTAATATTTATAGTATAATTTTCAGGCGTTAACAATAATAATATTTTTTATATTATGTATTATAATATTATATCCCCAAAATAAAATATTATATTTCCAAATAATATTTTGAGGATAACCAAAATGTCAATATTAATAATAATTATTATTATGAGAAGTCGATTTTACTAGTTTTATTTATAGATACAAATAATTATCAAATAAATAATCAATGAATATTAGGTACGTAATTTTTTAAAAGACTATTAACATAATTTGTTGCTTAAAATCATGATATAAAACAAAATAATATTATCGTTATACTTTAATTTTTTTAATGAAAAGTAGGTATACCATACTACCAATAAGTATAATATAGTTGTAATTAAATATTAATAATATGATAATTATTACACTAATTAGATTTAAAAAAATAATTGATCAATCAATTTCATGTACCTAGTTGTCAGTAACATTGTAGTCTGGGGGTTATTTTTCCTAGATTCAGGGATTTTTTTCCGGGGATTTTTATTTCGAAATTCACTTTTTCTATACTTAAGTTTAGTGCATATTCATTAAAATTATGTACCTATAATAA
>NW_021775285.1:0-1241 GCF_005508785.2 Acyrthosiphon pisum | reverse complement strand
AAATATGAAAATTCAGTTCTTTGTTAAAAAAAAAAAATTATAATACTGTTTTGGATTTTAATGATGTTATAACAAAAGAAATAATAATTAATAAAACAAAACTGTCTTTTTTGATTTTCTCTGACCAGACTAAGAATTTATGTTTAAAAGAAATTAAATTCATTTTAAGTTTATAAAAATAACAATAGAAAAAAAACATCAGTCCTAACACTTAAAAATAACAAGTTAAACATATTTAAATTAAATAGTTTAGTACTTAAACTAAAGTATAACATTTCCAAACAGTCTTGGGTAATATTGGAATAAACTATTAAACTAATAATTAATAACCAATATTGTAGGTAAATAAGATGTTTTTATGCTTTATAATTTTAACAAAATAATTTTTTATGTGCATAATATTGTATTAAATACTGAAAAAACAAATAGAAAGTTTCAGTTGATTGCTTTTCGTCTTGATAAAGTGGAAACTGAATTTTATAGATGCCAGCATACATCCATGTTTTTGGCGACAATGATGTACGTGAAGTTGTAGCTGATTTTTTGAATGGGGCAGCAGCAGCAGAGGCGGTGACCGTGGTGGAGGAAAATCCAAAAACAATAAACATCTTCGTAAGCATATTCATTATTATTCTATTTATTGTATTACAACTAAAGTATTTCCATTGTATTATCCATATGGTTAGGTTAGGTTGGTCAAAAAAAATAAAAACCACGTGCGCGTCTACGTCAAGCGTCATACCGGCATTGTTCACCTGGCGCTTTCATGAGCTAAGTACTGCTACTTAAGAAGCCCGGTGGTTCTTGGAATTTATATTTTCGGGTAGACAATTTTCCTGGCTTTCCGAATATCTGTGTTAAGTCCGTCGACTCCTTCCGGAACATTGCCAAAAAAATTAAAAACCAAGCGCGGGTATACGTTATGCGGAATGCGCTCATTGGTCACCTGGGTCTTTCGCGCGCTAAGTACGATTACTTAAGAAGCCCGGTGGTTCTTGGAATACATATCGTCGGGTAGAGAATTTTCCTGGCTTTCCGAATATCTATGTTAAGTCCGTCGACTCCTTCCGGAACATGGTCAAAAAAAATAAAAACCACGTGCGCGTCTACGTCAAGCGTCATACCGGCATTGTTCACCTGGCGCTTTCATGAGCTAAGTACTGCTACTTAAGAAGCCCGGTGGTTCTTGGAATTTATATTTTCGGGTAGACAATTTTCCTGGCTTTCCGAATATCTGTGTT
>NW_021775284.1:0-4171 GCF_005508785.2 Acyrthosiphon pisum | reverse complement strand
TTATGAAACTTAAACGTCAACTTAAGTATATTAAACCCTATCGTTGGTAAAAAATTATGAAAAAATATTTAGTATTGGAGAAACGGGACGGGATTCCACCGCCACAGGTGCTGAAATATAGTCCAAATTGTAGACGGGACGAGCTGTAGTTAAATCAAAAATTAATTAAAACTTATGAAACTTACACGTCAACTAAAGTATATTCAACACTATCTTTTGGTAAAAAATTTATGAAAAAATATTAAGTATTGGTGAAACGGGACGGGATTCCACCGCCACAGGTGCTGAAATATAGTCCAAATTGTAGACGGGACGAGCTGTAGTTAATTCAAAAATGAACTAAGACTTATGAAACTTACAACAAAACTTAAATATATTCAACTCTATCTTTTGGTAAAAAAATTATGAAAAAATATTACGTATTGATGAAACGGGACGGGATTCCACCGCCACAGGTGCTGAAATATAGTCCAAACTGTAGACGGGACGAGCTGTAGTTAAATCAAAAATTAATTAAAACTTTTGAAACTTACACGTCAACTCAAGTATATTCAACCCTATCTTTTGGTAAAAAATTTATGAAAAAATATTAAATATTGGAGAAACGGGACGGGATTCCACCGCCACAGGTGCTGAAATATAGTCCAAATTGTAGACGGGACGAGCTGTAGTTAATTCAAAAATGAACTAAGACTTATGAAACTTACACTTCAACTTAAGTACATTAAACCCTATCTTTTGGTAAAAAAATTATGAAAAAATATTACGTATTGGAGAAACGGGACGGGATTCTACCGCCACAGGTGCTGAAATATAGTCCAAATTGTAGACGGGACGAGCTGTAGTTAATTCAAAAATGAACTAAGACTTATGAAACTTACAACAAAACTTAAATATATTCAACTCTATCTTTTGGTAAAAAAATTATGATAAAATATTACGTATTGATGAAACGGGACGGGATTCCACCGCCACAGGTGCTGAAATATAGTCCAAATTGTAGACGGGACGAGCTGTAGTTAAATCAAAAATTAATTAAAACTTTTGAAACTTACACGTCAACTCAAGTATATTCAACCCTATCTTTTGGTAAAAAATTTATGAAAAAATATTAAATATTGGAGAAACGGGACGGGATTCCACCGCCACAGGTGCTGAAATATAGTCCAAATTGTAGACGGGACGAGCTGTAGTTAATTCAAAAATGAACTTAGACTTTTGAAACTTACTCGTCAACTCAAGTATATTCAACCCTATCTTTTGGTAAAAAAATTATGAAAAAATATTAAATATTGGAGAAACGGGACGGGATTCCACCGCCACAGGTGCTGAAATATAGTCCAAATTGTAGACGGGACGAGCTGTAGTTAATTTAAAAATTAATTAAAACTTATGAAACTTACACGTCAACTTAAGTATATTCAACCCTATCTTTTGGTAAAAAAATTATGAAAAAATATTAAGTATTGGAGAAACGGGACGGGATTCCACCGCCACAGGTGCTGAAATATAGTCCAAATTGTAGACGGGACGAGCTGTAGTTAAATCAAAAATTAATTAAAACTTATGAAACTTACACGTCAACTAAAGTATATTCAACACTATCTTTTGGTAAAAAATTTATGAAAAAATATTAAGTATTGGTGAAACGGGACGGGATTCCACCGCCACAGGTGCTGAAATATAGTCCAAATTGTAGACGGGACGAGCTGTAGTTAATTCAAAAATGAACTAAGACTTATGAAACTTACAACAAAACTTAAATATATTCAACTCTATCTTTTGGTAAAAAAATTATGAAAAAATATTACGTATTGGTGAAACGGGACGGGATTCCACCGCCACAGGTGCTGAAATATAGTCCAAATTGTAGACGGGACGAGCTGTAGTTAAATCAAAAATTAATTAAAACTTTTGAAACTTACACGTCAACTCAAGTATATTCAACCCTATCTTTTGGTAAAAAATTTATGAAAAAATATTAAATATTGATGAAACGGGACGGGATTCCACCGCCACAGGTGCTGAAATATAGTCCAAATTGTAGACGGGACGAGCTGTAGTTAATTCAAAAATGAACTAAGACTTATGAAACTTACACTTCAACTTAAGTACATTAAACCCTATCTTTTGGTAAAAAAATTATGAAAAAATATTACGTATTGGAGAAACGGGACGGGATTCTACCGCCACAGGTGCTGAAATATAGTCCAAATTGTAGACGGGACGAGCTGTAGTTAATTCAAAAATGAACTAAGACTTATGAAACTTACAACAAAACTTAAATATATTCAACTCTATCTTTTGGTAAAAAAATTATGAAAAAATATTACGTATTGATGAAACGGGACGGGATTCCACCGCCACAGGTGCTGAAATATAGTCCAAATTGTAGACGGGACGAGCTGTAGTTAAATCAAAAATTAATTAAAACTTTTGAAACTTACACGTCAACTCAAGTATATTCAACCCTATCATTTGGTAAAAAATTTATGAAAAAATATTAAATATTGGAGAAACGGGACGGGATTCCACCGCCACAGGTGCTGAAATATAGTCCAAATTGTAGCCGGGACGAGCTGTAGTTAATTCAAAAATGAACTTAGACTTTTGAAACTTACTCGTCAACTCAAGTATATTCAACCCTATCTTTTGGTAAAAAATTTATGAAAAAATATTAAATATTGGAGAAACGGGATGGGATTCCACCGCCACAGGTGCTGATATATAGTCCAAATTGTAGACGGGACGAGCTGTAGTTAATTTAAAAATGAACTGAGACTTATGAAACTTACACGTCAACTTAAGTATATTAAACCCTATCGTTTGGTAAAAAATTTATGAAAAAATATTTAGTATTGGAGAAACGGGACGGGATTCCACCGCCACAGGTGCTGAAATATAGTCCAAATTGTAGACGGGACGAGCTGTAGTTAAATCAAAAATTAATTAAAACTTATGAAACTTACACGTCAACTAAAGTATATTCAACACTATCTTTTGGTAAAAAATTTATGAAAAAATATTAAGTATTGGTGAAACGGGACGGGATTCCACCGCCACAGGTGCTGAAATATAGTCCAAATTGTAGACGGGACGAGCTGTAGTTAATTCAAAAATGAACTAAGACTTATGAAACTTACAACAAAACTTAAATATATTCAACTCTATCTTTTGGTAAAAAAATTATGAAAAAATATTACGTATTGATGAAACGGGACGGGATTCCACCGCCACAGGTGCTGAAATATAGTCCAAATTGTAGACGGGACGAGCTGTAGTTAAATCAAAAATTAATTAAAACTTTTGAAACTTACACGTCAACTCAAGTATATTCAACCCTATCTTTTAGTAAAAAATTTATGAAAAAATATTAAATATTGGAGAAACGGGACGGGATTCCACCGCCACAGGTGCTGAAATATAGTCCAAATTGTAGACGGGACGAGCTGTAGTTAATTCAAAAATGAACTAAGACTTATGAAACTTACACTTCAACTTAAGTACATTAAACCCTATCTTTTGGTAAAAAAATTATGAAAAAATATTACGTATTGGAGAAACGGGACGGGATTCTACCGCCACAGGTGCTGAAATATAGTCCAAATTGTAGACGGGACGAGCTGTAGTTAATTCAAAAATGAACTAAGACTTATGAAACTTACAACAAAACTTAAATATATTCAACTCTATCTTTTGGTAAAAAAATTATGAAAAAATATTACGTATTGATGAAACGGGACGGGATTCCACCGCCACAGGTGCTGAAATATAGTCCAAATTGTAGACGGGACGAGCTGTAGTTAAATCAAAAATTAATTAAAACTTTTGAAACTTACACGTCAACTCAAGTATATTCAACCCTATCTTTTGGTAAAAAATTTATGAAAAAATATTAAATATTGGAGAAACGGGACGGGATTCCACCGCCACAGGTGCTGAAATATAGTCCAAATTGTAGCCGGGACGAGCTGTAGTTAATTCAAAAATGAACTTAGACTTTTGAAACTTACTCGTCAACTCAAGTATATTCAACCCTATCTTTTGGTAAAAAATTTATGAAAAAATATTAAATATTGGAGAAACGGGATGGGATTCCACCGCCACAGGTGCTGATATATAGTCCAAATTGTAGACGGGACGAGCTGTAGTTAATTAAAAATGAACTGAG
>NW_021775283.1:0-783 GCF_005508785.2 Acyrthosiphon pisum | reverse complement strand
GGGTAAATCCAAATTTGAAATTGAAAACTACAGACCAATATCTCTAATTAGAACTCTAAGCAAACTCCTTGAAAAAATAATTAATAAACGTCTAGTTTGGCTCTTAGAATCGGAAAATCATCTCACCAAAGAACAATGTGGCTTTAGACGTAACCATTCGACACTCAATGCGTTATCCGTAATACACACCGATATCTGCTCCTCCTTTAGGAGAAACCAACACCTCGTTACAATAGCCCTCGACATCAAAAAAGCTTATGATACTGTATGGAAAAACAGAGTCCTATTAATTCTTCACAGCTGGAACATCAATGGTAACCTCCTAAAATTTA
Organism: Acyrthosiphon pisum; assembly: GCF_005508785.2. Taxonomy (NCBI): domain Eukaryota; kingdom Metazoa; phylum Arthropoda; class Insecta; order Hemiptera; family Aphididae; genus Acyrthosiphon; species Acyrthosiphon pisum. The sequence continues at coordinate 451 of NW_021775283.1, read as the reverse complement.
TTAAAAATTTTCTAGCCAATCGCAAGTTTTGTTTCAAAATTAATAACCACCTATCTTCTCCTCATGATATTGTCAACGGGCTTCCCCAAGGAACTGCACTGAGCGTTACTCTTCTCCTAGTCGCCATAAATGATATTTGTAAAAGTCTCCCTAAGCCTGTGAAATACATTCTTTTCGCTGACGACTGCAATATTTACTGCAGTGGGTCTCAAATCAAAACTACCTCTCACCTTCTTCAACTGTCTTTGAACGCCCTCACCAAATGGTCAACAGAATCAGGTTTCTCGTTCTCTCCCTCTAAAACACAATGTATTATTTTAAACAAATGTAAAAAAGATCCTTTACTTCTCATCACTTTCATTAACACCTCTCTGACATTCACCAGAAATATTAAAATTCTGGGCCTCACGTTCGATGACAAACTTAGCTGGCGTCCTCACTTGAGAAAACT
>NW_021775282.1:0-844 GCF_005508785.2 Acyrthosiphon pisum | reverse complement strand
CAAAAAATATCTATAAGAAAAGTCAAATTAAATTTTTATGATCGTTGAAATTCAAATTTTTACAACATTGGATATCACTCGATTTCTCATGTAGCGATTTCCTTATTTTGTTGTAATTCAAAAACGAATAGCTGTAGATACATGAACATTTTACTGAATGTTTATATTAGCATTTCCTATACACCATACAATTTTGAAAATATTTTGACTCTTTTTGAGCTGTTTACGGACATTTTCAGTTTTAAATTTTTTTAGTTTTTTTTTTCTATAAATATCAATAAAGTTTTATCTGTTGGGCCAAAAAGTGTATAAATTGAATACAAAACTCCTGATATATTGTTACAATATCAGTTGAAAAATATTAAAAATACATAGGCACAATTTTTTTTTATAAGCATTTAAAGATCAAATTTTGACAAAATTTATCAAATTTTAATTTGAAAAATTATTTTGTACTTAAAAATTTATAAAATGTTTAATTTTTGTATCTAAGAATTAAAAATTTAAAACAAGATTCCACGTAAGTAATTAATTCTGTTACCAAAAAATCTAAAATATACATTTAAACAGTTTATTTTTATAGTCATTTTAAGTACAAATTTGGACGAAATTACATATTAAAATCCTAGGATAACTCTTTTAGTTATTTTGTTGTGATTGTATAATATTATTCGTGGGTACTTGAAACTTCTAAAGTATACTATTATATATCTATGATTTTACCACGGTTTTTTGTTGATGTATAACGCGTTATAACTTATAAGTACCTAATAGATATTATGATATCATTAATTTGGAATTTATTATAGGTACCTATTATAGGTCAATTTTTTTTTAATACCAT
>NW_021775281.1:0-769 GCF_005508785.2 Acyrthosiphon pisum | reverse complement strand
GGAACGATGAATGTATTGATTTTACAATGATGTGTGTTTTTTTTTTATTTTTTTTTTATTTTGTGTCTGTCATCACTTTTAGGACAGTAAAAGTGCTTGGATTTTCTTCAACAGTACCTTTTCTGATAGGAAAGTGAATCTAGTTGGTACTTTGGGAGGTCAAAAGTAAAATTTTTCCAATAGTTTTCAAAAGTGCCGTGAAAAACAAAATAAAAATTAAGGAAAAACGGGAATTTTTACGCAAAATCTGTTTTCGAGAAAATCGATTTTGGTTTTTGGTGTAACTTTAAAAAAAATGACCGTAGATACATGAAATTTTGACTGAATGTTTATCTTAGCATTTTCTATACACCATAACATTTTCAAAATATTTTGATATATTTTGAGCTCTTTACGGACATTTTCATTTTCCATTTTTTTTTAGTTTTTTTTCTAAAAATATCAATAAAATTTTATTTGTTGGATAAAAAAGCTTGAAAATTTAATAGAAGGGTCCTAGTATATTTTTTCAAAGGCAGATGAAAAATATTAAAAATCGTTAGTCACAGTTTTTTTTATAAGCATTTAAAGTTCAAAAAATGACAAAATATGGAAAAATCACGAAAATTTGCAAATTATTTCGAGTTAGAAATTCATAAAAATTTTTCTTTTTAAATCTAAGATATGAAAATGTAATACAAGATTCCTTATAAGATTATCTACCTTTATCAAACAAAAAATATCTATAAGAAAGTCAAATTAAATTTTTATGATCGTTTGAAATTCAAAT
>NW_021775280.1:0-656 GCF_005508785.2 Acyrthosiphon pisum | reverse complement strand
CACATCATTGTAAAATCAATACATTCATCACTTCGTTCAGAATCTAAAATTGTCCTTTACGCGTCATATAATTATTTATATAGGTAGGTGTGCATAAAGGTACCACTGTACCAGTGATTACAAATCACAAACAGCTATTAGCCATATTAGGAGTAGTGTTTGGTGTGTGTGTATGCATGTCGCGCGTACTTACATAATAATAATAATATTATAATAATCATTGACCATAATTATTATTGTTTGTAGATTTTCTCGAAATAATATCGTCGAAGGGGAAAAATAAAAATATTAAGCTATATTGAGTCTGAAATATTATTCCACGGTGAAAACATTTTATAACGATGATAATAATATGTATTAAATATAATATAATATTTTATATTCACCACATGTCCGACGCATATAATATACCCCCCCCCCCCCATCCGTTCGCCGTACTATTGTTAATTACCAATTTTTTTTTTCGATTTCGACGACAATCGCGTGAATCGCACACGCATGTGTGTAATACTAATAAAAAAATACGATTACTAGCTGCCACGGCGGTCGAGATAAATGCTCGTCGGACGCGTAGGCGTGCTAGACGGCCGGTGAAAGTCCGGTCCGCAGCGTTTGTCACGGCCTGCCGGAGACAGTTTTTATCATTTACTAAACAC
>NW_021775279.1:0-852 GCF_005508785.2 Acyrthosiphon pisum | reverse complement strand
TTCAGTCATTCGTTTTAAAGTTACACCAAAAACTAAAATCAATTTTCTCGAAAACAGATTTTGCATAAAAATTCCCGTTTTTCCTTAATTTTTCTTTTGTTTTTCACGGCGCTTTTGAAAACTATTGGAAAAATTTTACTTTTGACCCCCCAAAGTACCAACTAGATTCACTTTCCTATCAGAAAAGGTACTGTTTCGGAAAATCTAAGCACTTTTACTGTCCTAATAGGTGATGACACACAAAAAAAACACACAATATTGTAAAATCAATACATTAATCGTTCCCATCGGAATCTAAAAAAAAAACATTTAACTATGGATTATAATCAATGATTGAACGATTACAATTACTGTCGCGGCTAGGAGTCGCGACTATATGAACACCAAATTGTTTCTTAATTTGTATACAACAATAAAAGCTACACCTGAAAACACAAATTTAAACTACTAATAATACTAAATAATAATAAATGTATTTAGTCCTCAACTAAATTTGTACATGCATAATATAGTACCTAAATAATATAATAAATTATTGCATTGGTTTAATACCGATACTTTTAATAATATGTAAAATTAAGTTATATTTTTAGCTATATTTCGGAATAAAATCATAACATAACCTATTACATTATTACCTATACTTAATTAATATTAATGCAGACAAGAAATGCAAATGACTGCAGCTTAAGGGCAATATTGTAAACAGTTGTATTAGTTAACATTTGTAACCATATACAGCAATAAAAATACGATGTACTATATTATAATCGAATACACAAATCTAAATATAGAAATACTTTCTACATTTCAAGAAGACAGAATTTTTATTCAATAACCATTAATCATATA
>NW_021775278.1:6977-8557 GCF_005508785.2 Acyrthosiphon pisum | reverse complement strand
TAAAAGATATAGATAATGTAATACGTTATTATAAGGACCGTGGGGAGGCCTGTATATATTAAATTTAAAGGAAATGAAACGTAGAAAATTATTTTGAACAGATTGTAGGGAAGAATTTTGTTTTGAGGTATTATTAATCCAAATAAGAGGGCAGTATTCTAGATGGGAACGAACAAGAGAGCAATATAGAATTTTCAAGGGAAAAGGATCAATGAATGAGCCACAGGTGCGCTTAATAAAACCCAAGTTACGCATAGCCTTATTCTTTATCATTTCAGTGTGTGGGGAAAAATTTAATTTAGAATAGAAAATAATGCCTAAATCCTTAAATTGAGGTACAAGCTTAATATGTAGAATTATTATTCATATAGAGTTGGCAGTTTTAATGGGCAACGAAGTGAACGGGATCCGATATTTATATATATATATAGATAGATTATACCTCTGAGCAGAAGATAGGCTAATTTAAAAAGGGTGAAACCAACCCCGGGAGGTGCTCAAACAGAAATTTTGAGATTTCCGATAGAAATTTGTGTTTTTAAATGGTTGCCATGGGTTTTGAAGCTATTATAATAATAATTATTGGTTGCCGGGAAACGAAGTGCACGGGATCAGCTAGTACTTAATAAAAACTTGAAAAACACCGTTCAGGTGTAAAGCAGTTGATACAGGCAGAGTACAAAATATTTTCAAGAGTTCATGAATATTTGGATAAACCTCTTTATCACAAACATCTAAAGCATGTAACCCAGAGATGAATACAATGTTTTCAGTCACTAAAAATAAACCCATGCCCTATGGTAAATCTACAGTCTTCATGGTAATTTTGTTTTATTTACCGACTATTTATCGGATTTATTATAAACACTAATGCATGAAAAATAATTCGCAGAGAATTCAAAAATATAGTATACCATACCACCATAAAGATATATGTTTTTATTTTCCGATATTTATGCCACGAACGACTAGTGGCGTATAGTACCTATATCAAAGCGGACAAATTACCACGGTTAGAATATTTAGAAAACAGATATAGGTACCAACTTAAAACTTAAAAGTAGTATTATATTGAGAACTACAGAAAATAAGTAAACTTAATTTTAGAAAAAAAAAAGGTCAAGAGGGGTCTATCCCCCATATCCCCCCGTAAATACGCCACTGTATGTGGCTATATGTTTACCTAAATGTCTTGTCTTCGACGCACTCTTTAAGTATTCATAGCTATAGGTTTTGTTATAAATAATCTGAGAACTTATCGTATACTTATTGCATGCTCACCCAATTTGAATGCTAGTTAAGGATTTATTAAAATTCTAGTTTTTGGAATTTTTAAGTATATTATATGTACTCAAAGACTATAGTTATTGATAAGAATATATTACTACTATGTATTTTCAGTAACGCGTGTATTTTACGACGTTTAAAAACTGGATTAAGGCTTTGTCACTACCTAGGTATAACAATAGTTATTTTTTTTAATGATGAATATCGATAATTTATAGGAATAATTATGTTCATAATAAAATGTATTAATTGCACCAAGTTTCAGAGTATTATTATACTTTATATCCTACTAA
>NW_021775278.1:5704-6927 GCF_005508785.2 Acyrthosiphon pisum | reverse complement strand
AATTTTGAAACCACATTTAAAATACAAGGCCAAGTGTATCATATGATTGGGTCGTTGTTGCCGATGCCTAATAATGACCCAAAGTTTCAATAAAGAACTTTGTAATTTACTCATTCATTGCAGACTATGTTCTATCCTTAATCCTGTGGGTTATTATTAGTGACATTATATGAATATTAATGTTCACTATACGTGAACATTAATATTACTGTATGTTTACTATACGCTATGATCTCCGAAACCACTAATGAACTACAAATAAAAAAAAAAAAATGTCTAATACATAATAACAATAATACACGGCCTACGAAAATGCAAAAAAACAAACTAATACGCGGGCAACGCCGTGTCGGGACAGCTAGTATTATTATAAATTACAATATTAATAATATAGGTATTTTTATGTTTTAGTTAATATATTCAATAATATCTCTTTATTTTTATCTCGGGCTGTCGTCGGTCGGTCCGATTCTATATAACTACGAGTTTTTATCGTCTACACGAACCGGCTTTTTACTAATGGCCTACCCATCGCTCTCCCCAAACAGTAATATTATCGCTATAGATCTTTGAATTTTAGATTCTGAGTGGAACGATGAAAGTATTGATTTTACAATGATGTGTGTTTTTTTTTTATTTTTTATTTTATTTTTTATTTTATTTTTTTGTGTCTGTGTACACGATAAGTAGTCGAAATAATGCTACGATTTTCAACTTCAGTATCTTGTTCGATCAGAAAGTGAATATCGTTGGTGCATTGGGGAGGTCAAAATTTAAATTTCCCAGTAGTTTTCAAAGGCGCCGGGTAAAACAAAAGAAAAATTAAGGAAAAACGGGAATTTTTACGCAAAATCGATTTTTCACAAAATTTAATTTGGTTTTTGGTGTAACTTTAAAAAAAATGACCGTAGATACATAAAATTTTGACTGAATGTTTATCTTAGCATTTTCTATACACCATAACATTTTCAAAATATTTTGATTTATTTTGAACTCTTTACGGACATTTTCATTTTCCATTTTGTTTTAGTTTTTTTTCTAAAAATATCAATAAAATTTTATTTGTTGGATAAAAAAGCTTGAAAATTTAATAGAAGGCTCCTAGTATATTGTTTCAAAGGCAAATGAAAAATATTACAAATCGTTAGTCACAGTTTTTTTTATAGCATTTAAAGTTCAAAAAATGACAAAATATGGAAAAATCACGAAATTTGCAAATATTT
>NW_021775278.1:0-5654 GCF_005508785.2 Acyrthosiphon pisum | reverse complement strand
TAGGAAAGTGAATCTAGTTGGTACTTGGGGGGGTCAAAAGTCAAATTTTTCATACCGTACGTACACCGTGCAAAATACTGTAATAATAATATATACATGTGTGAGTCCTACACATTGACTATCTCAACAGACGTTTATATATTTAATGAATTTGAAACGATTTTTAAGTAGTTCAAAATTATTTATTATTTAATAAATATGTATTGGTAATACTACTAAGGTATATAATATATTACGAATTATATAAATAAAATAAATGAAATTCTGGTGGGCATGCCTGAACATATTATTATAACAACAATAATATTATGATTTCCGCGATTTTGTATTCGTATTTAAACTATAATATAAAAATAAATTAAATTGACGACGAAACGAACTCTTATTATATTCAAAGAACGTGCAAGTGTTCATTAAAAAAAATTATGAATTTCAACGTGAACAAATCATTTTTTTAGTGAACGTTCTGAACACTATATATATATGAATATATAATTGTAATAATTATACCTAATAATTTATTGTTATTTATTTCGTGGAGACGGTCGTCGTCCGCTTTATGCGTATAGTACACGATAAAAATATAACGATAATATATTTTAACCTTTCGACTAGCATAATCTTAATATATATAAATCTCGTGTCACAATGTTTGTCCTCAATGGACTCCTAAACCACTTAACCGATTTTGATGAAATTTTTTACACCGTGTGTTATTTGGTCCAACTTAAAAGATAGGATAGTTTTCATCGTGAGAGGAGCAACCCCGGTAGGTGCTAAAACGGGAATTTTGAGATTTCAGATCGAAATTTTTGTTTTTAAATGGTTGCCATGAGTGACGTCGTATAAAATGATTCGTTCTATAAATTTCAATACAGAATTATAGTGAACATTTAAGTCGTTGCCACGGGAAAAAACAAACTATAAACAGATATTTTATGATTCACATTTGTTTTTAGTAAAATGCCGCCAAAAAAGTCTAACCTCGACAATGCGTATAGCAATGAGGCACGACGCAAACGTGTTGTAAGACATCATGAATCGGCTAAAGAAATTGTTGCAAGAAACGCAGCTCAAAGAATCAGGGCAGCACAGAGTTGTGCACAAGAATCTAGAGAGCAGCGTGATGAACGTCTGCGACAAAACATTTTGAGAACAAGAGTGGTGCGTGAACAGAATATATACACATTTAGAGCCCAAGATGGAGCGAGACAGCAAAGGATCGCATATTAACCCGTGTATCATTTTTTTCGTCTTGCATTCGAATATGCTCCAGACATAAATTACTCTGCGCATTTCTAATATTGCAATCGGTGCAATGGACAAAGTATATGAATATTGTCAGGCCTTAAAATTCCGCAATGAAGCAACCGGCATGTGTTGCGCATCAGTAAAAGTGGTACTGTTACCTCTTCCAACTCCACCGGAACCTTTAAAATCTCTTCTTGCTGGTCATTTGGGGCAACCAAAATTTGCGATACCAAACCTAATGGACGTAATTTTGAAACCACATTTAAAATACAAGGCCAAGTGTATCATATGATTGGGTCGTTGTTGCCGATGCCTAATAATGACCCAAAGTTTCAATAAAGAACTTTGTAATTTACTCATTCATTGCAGACTATGTTCTATCCTTAATCCTGTGGGTTATTATTAGTGACATTATATGAATATTAATACCTTTATCAAACAAAAAATATCTATAAGAAAGTCAAATTAAATTTTTATGATCGTTTGAAATTCAAATTTTTACAACATTGGATATTCACTCGATTTCTCATGTAGCGATTTCCTTATTTTGTTGTAATTCAAAAACGAATAACTGCAGATACATGAAAATTTTACAGAATGTTTATATTAGCATTTCCTATACACCATAAAATTTTGAAAATAATTTGATTCTTTTTGAGCTGTGTATAGACATGGTCAGTTTTCAATTTTTTTAGTTTTTTTTTCTATAAATATCAATAAAGTTTTATCTGTTGGGCCAAAAAGTGTATAAATTTAATACAAAGCTCCTGATATATTGTTACAATATCAGTTGAAAAATATTAAAAAAACATAGTCACAATTTTTTTTTATAAGCATTTAAAGATCAAATTTTAATTTGAAAAATTATTTTGTAGTTAAAAATTTATAAAATGTTCAATTTTTGTATCTAAGAATTAAAAACTTAAAACAAGATTCCACATAAGTAATTAATTCTGTAACCAAAAAATTTAAAAAATACATTTACACAGTTTATTTTTATAGTCATTTTAAGTACAAATTTGGACGAAATTACATATTAAAAACCTAGGATAACTATTTTAGTTATTTTGTTGTGATTGTATAATATTATTCGTGGGTACTTGAAACTTCTAAAGTATACTATTATATATCTATGATTTTACCACGGTTTTTTGTTGATGTATAACGCGTTATAACTTATAAGTACCTAATAGATATTATGATATGATTAATTTGGAATTTATTATAGGTACCTATTATAGATAAATTTTTTTTTAATACCATAGATAAGTATATATTATATGTCTAATACATAGACTGATATACCGTCTCCGCTCAGAATCGTTTTTCTTATAAGTGATATTATATCATTGAATTCAAATTTAATAATGTCCATTAGACAGTGACCCACTTCTAACCTACTGTACAGCAGAGCGACATCCACTTACCCACCTTTTTGGTTTGAATATTATTAAAATTAACTAACAAAAATACAAGACTATATTAGGACTGTTGAAAGCTGGTAGTTTTTTCGTGTAATTAGATCAATAAGCGGAAAAGAATATACTTCCAGAAATCCAATTTTAATTTCGATAAAAACATAACAATTTTGTGTTTTGTTGGAAGCGGTTTTTTTTTTAGTACCTAATTCAAAAGTAAAAGTGAATTTTGAAAAAAAAAGAAAATTACTCTGGTACTATAATACTAATTAAACAATACTACAGATCATAGATCCATTCCCTACATAATCTAGAAAAGAGATTAAGGAATTCAAATATATGATTTAAAAATTAAAATAGCCAAAAGGGCTTTTGGTAGTGGGCGAATTTGTCTTCCACTTTTTGGGAGTTTTGTAGGTTGAACATTTTTTTATCACAAAATATAGTGACATGACTGCGCGTATGTACTTTACTGGGGTTCAAGAATCTTAACCGTCGTTTATCTTAAATTACCTAAAGTGTTCGGGGAACTGGCACACACTAATGATCAGTCACTACACACATAAATAATTAGCCAATAGTACTAACGATGGATGTACAATATTTCCCCAACCCAAATTTTAAAATATTTATTGGTTTTCAATTATATGACGTGGCTCCCTTCGATAACTCTCGCGACGTCCCTGGGAGCCACGACGCACAGTTTGAATACCTCTGCCCTATCCTCTTAAATTTTGCCAAGTGCCTTACGGCCTATCGTCTATACTCTATAGTGAAATTTAATGTTATTACCTCCTACTACCAACACATTTTTATACTACAATGTTCCTAGTAAATACCTACTTTTATTAGTATAACAGCGTTCAGACCACGAGTAAAGATATTATAGATAAATTATTATCTATAATAGCCGCGGCACAAACCTAAACGCATAGTATAGTATTGTTATCTACACATGGTGATTTAACACGAGAGCGATACGCCATACGCGGTAGACGGTAACGGTTTTTGTGATGTTATACACATAGGAACAGTAAGTTGTATACAGTTGTACACAAGACCGTGCTAATAGGTATCACTTAATTATCATCATTCACAAACGTTCTATAATATGGACTATGTTCGATGTTCAAAAAAATAATTGACAGCACATCGATACTACAGACGACAGTGCAGCTAGTTATATAATTTAGTTCATCTTAATGTTTAGGTATACCACCTACTAATATCAATAAGTTCAATTATTTTTTTGTTTTGTAAATGATTTGAAAAAAAGTGAGCAAATAAGTAACCGATATGCTGCACAGTAGGCAAGATCGGATCATGGGACTTTTACACCCACGGGAAATTATAAAATAGGTACCTACCTACACGGCTACACCACATTTTCAGTAACATATTTTTTTCTTATAATTTTTAGGGAAAATAGACTATAGTTTACTTTCATGTTTTACTGATTCATAATCAAACCTCCCTCTAAAAATATTAAATTCAGTTTTTTGTGCATCATTAAAAGTGTAACAATTTGGGTTACCTACCTTTTTATTTATTTTTTTCTGTTTGAACCGACGGCGCTACAGGAATTGCTTTCGCATTACTTCCGCGGCGCCAAAGGTTACCTACCTATGTAATACTTTAATAGTGCACAGTTTTTTTTTTTGTTTTTTCGATTATTTTGAAAAATAGGTTCTCAGGTAGGTTACTTACTGGAATTTCAAATTTTTACCTCGCAAAAGTACCAACTAATTTACTATCAGAATTTCAGAAACCACTCAAGTCTCAAAGTCTCATATTTGAAAATCGAAGCATTTTTTTCTACTATAAAACGCGTGTATATACATACACAAAAAACAAACATCATTGTAAAATCAATACATTAATCGATTATCTCTCAGAATACCCACTTAGAATCTTTCAACTATTGCTTAATTTAACTATTGAAATCGCTAATCGGACTGGTAATTCCTATTTTCTGAGATAAGCGCGTTTGAATTATACAAACTGTTGTAGTATAGTGTAGTAACTATACCTGACCGGTGCAGTTGCCTGGAAAAAAGTAACAATAATAAAATACGGTGATATATGTCGCGGTGTATACTGTATATTAATATAAAGAATATTAAAATATAATATAAAGATATACTATATTATGTACTATATCTTTGTGGACCAATTGGACCGAGATAGGTAATCCGCACCCGTGGTGGATTAGATAATATACTTGTATACAGAGTGTGACAGAAAGACTCTACAAATAAAAATAAAAATTGATACTAGTTAAACGCATGACAAAAACTATGAAAATTACACGAATAAGAAATAACTATGTGAGGAAATTCCTAAAAAGAAGTACATATCAAATTCATTTACTACAAAAAAATAGTGTAAACATTTAACTACTTTAACTTAAACAAAGTTTTTACCATAACAATTTGTCTAAAAATCTAAACATTAAATTTACATATTTTGAATTTTTCCAATAATTTCATAAAGGTCCGGCCCTGGTTGTAGGTACCTACTTAATTTAAAAATATTATTCGTGAGTATATTAAACTTTATAGAGTACCTATATTATTATACTTTATACACATAATGAAATTTTTTTGGCAAAAATTAATTTAACCTACTGTTGTCTTAATGCCTATAATATTAAAATTAATTACTTTAGTCCCGATAATAATAATATAATATCATCAAAATATATACTTAGTTATATATTATAGGGTGACGCCTGACAGACCACCTTTGCTCAGAATCGATTTTCGTATACAATAATTTTATATTATTAAATTCAAATTCAACACAATCCATTACACTATTACAGTGATCCACTTTCCGAAGTATTTTATATTTTATAACTACACCGAATATTTACTTACTGGCTATAAAGTAAAAGTATAAATAATACTACAAGCCATAATGCTTACGCGTGTATAATTCAATAAGACCTATATAAATAATACTTCTAAAATCATGATATCAACT
>NW_021775277.1:0-938 GCF_005508785.2 Acyrthosiphon pisum | reverse complement strand
TAAAAAAGGGTATTATTAAAAAAATTTATATTTATAAAAAATTCTTAAAAAATCAGAAAAAAACTATATTAATAAAATATTCATAAAAGAAATATTAAGAATCTATATTTATTAAAAAAACAATAAAAAATCGTTAATAAAACAATCTTAAAAAAGTGGATGTCGCTAGCTGTACAGTAGGTTAGAAGTGGGTCACTGTATAATGGACAGTATTAAATTTGAATTCAATGATATAATATCACTGTATAAGAAAAACGATTCTGAGCGGATACGGTATATCAGTCTATGTATTAGACATATATATACTTATCTATGGTATTAAAAAAAAATTGACCTATAATAGGTACCTATAATAAATTCCAAATTAATCATATCATAATATCTATTAGGAACTAATAAGTTATAACGCGTTATACATCAACAAAAAACCGTGGTAAAATCATAGATATATAATAGTATACTTTAGAAGTTTCAAGTACCCACGAATAATATTATACAATCACAACAAAATAACTAAAATAGTTATCCTAGGTTTTTAATATGTAATTTCGTCCAAATTTGTACTTAAAATGACTATAAAAATAAACTGTGTAAATGTATTTTTTAGATTTTTTGGTAACAGAATTAATTACTTACGTGGAATCTTGTTTTAAATTTTTAATTCTTAGATACAAAAATTGAACATTTTATAAATTTTTAACTACAAAATAATTTTTCAAATTAAGATTTGATAAATTTTGTCAAAATTTGATCTTTAAATGCTTATAAAAAAAAATTGTGCCTATGTATTTTTAATATTTTTCAACTGATATTGTAACAATATATCAGGAGCTTTGTATTAAATTTATACACTTTTTGGCCCAACAGATAAAACTTTATTGATATTTATAGAAAAAAAAACTAAAAAAATTGAAAACTGAAAATGTCCGTAAACAGCT
>NW_021775276.1:0-1307 GCF_005508785.2 Acyrthosiphon pisum | reverse complement strand
CCCATTGTTAGTCGCAGATGGGTTTTAACTAATTTTAGAGAAGAAAAAAAGCGTTCATTGGATGCAGTAGTAACAGGCAAAGTCATAAGGATATTTATAATTTTAAGAGTTTCTTGAAAAGCATTTGGAAATTGATTTAAAATTTTTGAAATAGAATAAAGGTCATGAATTCCTAAGGTTACTAAACTAAATATTAACAAAATACAGAAAAGTTTACTATGAATACTGAATTGTGATAAACGAGTAAGCGACTGTCGTCTGTCGCAAGTTGACAGAAGTCTGAGATCAATGATAAATACTAAATAGGTAAGAGTGTAATGTGTAAATCGATTGTTGTTTTTAGAATTTGTAATAATTTTAGATTTTAAAAATAAAACTATATGGGATTATGATATTAATTATTATTATTGTTGTGCATAGAACAATATTGTGTTCCTACTTCCTTTTTCATAACAAAACACACACGCACACACAAAACATACACGCACGTCCCGCATGCGTCTAAATATAAATTTATTCCAACTATCAATTATTAATTAAAAATGTATCATATTGTGACTATAATTTCTTAGTAGGTAGACTGTAAAATATTTTCTGAAAATATTATAAAAATAATCATGTTTTTGCACTAATAAAATATAATAATGGTTAAATGGTAAAAACCGGACACCGGCCCATTGGGCTGCTTTTAAAATCAGACAGGGGCAAATGCCCACCTTGCCTCCCCCCCTCCAAATGACGCCACTGCACTCACCTACCGTTCTATAACTCACAGTACCTCCCCTCTCCCAATGGCCTAAGTTGCCGCGGGATAAAAATAATAATAAAAAAAAAAAAATAATCATAGTTCTTCAAAATGAATTGTCTTGGACTGTTTAAAAAATAAATGGTTATATATACCAAGTTGGTATTACCAACAGGTAGCAAATCCATTACTATATAGCTCTACTTCATGAATTATAAAAAAAGATAAGAGTACCTGCCTTATTTCTATAATACAATAGATACCTAACTTACTATTCTTATGTTAGCTCTTAAGTTATACCTACTAAGGTATACTAAATAATAAATAATCTGATTTCTTAATGCTAATAATTAATTATTTCTGTACCTAATTTAAAGTTCTAATAATAACCTAAATATTAATAAAGAATTTAATTTTTTCAAAAATTGAAATTAATACTTGTTTTATTTTATTTATGTATATGACTGTATGAATTTGCATAAATTTAGTTTGATAAATGATAACCAAATTATTATAACTACATAACAAACTAACAAATAAAGTTGATTGGATTAATTACTTA
>NW_021775275.1:0-945 GCF_005508785.2 Acyrthosiphon pisum | reverse complement strand
CCTGGTAGGCAACCTAACTACGTCGGATCGCGGACAATGTTCGACAACATAACGTACTTGTTGGCGTTGTCGGTCATTTGCTCTGCGTGAACTATGAATCGAAGCGCTTGTCTTTGCTCCACTTGTCGTTGTTCATTGCGTTCAGCTCGTGTCTCTTGTGACTGCGATTCACGCCAGTGGCGGATAGGCCCACCGGGAATTCGGGATTTTCCCGGTAGGCCCTATCTTCTGTTATTGTATGGGGGCCCCCGGGCCCAACTTAATCTTGTGTAATGAAGATTGAAAATAATTTTAATAAAGATTCAAATTGACTAATTTAATATTTTTAACCACCAAAATACCATAATCATTTGGCTATAAACAATATTTATTTTTGTTCCCGTATCGGCCGTATCATTGGGAACATTGAGATTTATTTTTAGATTAGAGTTATAGAAACCCGTACCTATTTATAGTATCGGTAGAATACAGGCATACAGCTGTACTACCTATGTAATGCACCAATGCGGTATTGCGGTGGTTAAACGCTTTTATAGTTTTATTTTTATGTCCTGTTGGCTGTTGTCAGTTGTCACCGTATTAATTATTATTGACTTGTTTGATTGTCAATTACTTAATAAATTATTGTATATTATTATACATCATTAAACTATGAATACCGCTGACAAAAAACGAAAATATAAGTCAGGAGCATTGAAACGAAGTAAAAAAAATAGAGAGGCATTACTACAATGTGCAAATGACAAAAATAAAAAAAAAACCAATTTTTTTTCAGATAATAAATTCCAAAGTAAGTTTATTAATAGTTAAAATTAAGTTTCATATTGTTAATAAAATAAAATATAGATTTTTTTATTACATTTATAGGTACTCATAAACCAAATCAATCATATATATATAATATATTACAATGAATAATACAAATATTATAATATAAGTACAACT
>NW_021775274.1:0-402 GCF_005508785.2 Acyrthosiphon pisum | reverse complement strand
CAAAATTATATAAATTATAATTATTTTAGATTGTGAGTGAATTGATGAATGAATTGATTTTACAATGATGCGTGTTTTTTATTTATTTTTTTTTTCAACTTCAGTATCTTGTTCGATCAGAAAGTGAATATCGTTGGTGCATTGGGGAGGTCAAAATTTAAATTTCCCAGTAGTTTACAAAAGCGCCGGGAAAAACAAAAGAAAAATTAAGGAAAAACTGGAATTTTTACGCAAAATCGATTTTCACAAAGTGAATTTGGTTTTGGTGTAACTTTAAAATTAACCGTAGATACATGAAATTTTGACTGAATGTTAATCTTAGCATTTCATATACACGATAACATTTTCAAAATATTTTGATTTGTTTTGAGCTCTTTACGGACATTTTTATTTTCCATTTTT
>NW_021775273.1:0-1172 GCF_005508785.2 Acyrthosiphon pisum | reverse complement strand
AGCATTTGAAGTTAAAATGTGACAAAATTTATCAAATTTAAAATTGAATAATTATTTGTAGTTAAAAATTTATAAAATGTTCAACTTTTATATCTAAGGATTGAAAATTTAAAACAAGATTTCACGTAAATATATAATTCTGTTACCAAAAATTCTAAGAAATACATAAGCACAGTTTATTTTTATAGTCATTTTGATTTCAAATTTGGACGAAATTACATAACCGATACACATATTTTGATCCCTAACAATTATTAGGCAATAATTGAACATAAATGGACATATTTAATTTTCTTTTTTTCATTTATACTGTCACACTCTGTATAGTAGATACGTTATAATAATATACTTAATTAATAATTTAAATGTTTACATGGTTTTCTAAACATTAAAATTGTATCTGATTATTATCCTATACCTAGTTTATTATTTCTATGATTAATTAATAGTTAGGTTAACTATGTAAGTCTTGCTAATACCAAATAACATAACGTTAAATATATTTTTACTATATTTCTGAAACCTTAATTTTCTAAAATATACAAGTATC
Source organism: Acyrthosiphon pisum (assembly GCF_005508785.2). Taxonomy (NCBI): domain Eukaryota; kingdom Metazoa; phylum Arthropoda; class Insecta; order Hemiptera; family Aphididae; genus Acyrthosiphon; species Acyrthosiphon pisum. Next base: position 622 of record NW_021775273.1, on the reverse strand, counting down.
TATATTAAATCCTTTCAAAATCACCTTTTAAATATGACGATCAAGTAATTTAAATATTTGATTTTATCGATGTGGCAACGACCAACAAATTCAATTTAAACTAATCTGTATAATATACCATTATATATTTTACTACTCAATAGTCAATACTATTGCTATATTAAGGATTGTAATATTGTATACAATTTGTTGATATGTCAAATGCTACATATTATACATTTGGCAAGAATTTAAACTAATAAATATATAAACATATAATATACAATTTAACGTGGTTGGTATTAGAGTTAATTGTATAGTGACCTGGTGAAGCGCGGTGATTGGACGCAGTCACTAATATAGTAATGTGTGCAGCGATCGAGCAGGCTCCCAGATGGGTGACCATCCGGTTTCTTTGTGAGGATCTATCTGCCTAAAAAAAATGCGTACCAACCGTAGCCCCCACACAAACCGAATGGGGTTGCGAGTGTCAAAAAAAATGTAGTTCATTTTTGATCCCCTCGCATGACATAGATAATTGCAAGTTAAAAATAATGGTTTAAAATATTGTCTACCATAGGCACAAATAGCGTTTGAGATTTGGGGGGGGGGGGGCAAATAGGGCTAATAGGGCCTTACTTTG
>NW_021775272.1:0-977 GCF_005508785.2 Acyrthosiphon pisum | reverse complement strand
ATCGCTTTAAACTCCGTTCGTTTAAAATATATTAGAGCGAAACGACCTATTGTGAAACTCGATGAAAAGACATTAACTGTCTTTGTGTGTGTGTTTTTACGATGATTTAGTTTTCAATTGAGTTATGAGCATTTTTAATTTACGATATATTATATACATATATCTTGTTAAAAAATTTAACTATCGCAAAAAACCCGACATAAATATCACACAAATAATGTTCTTACCATAAAGTTTCATAAAATTATAGGTCAATTTACTCTAATTGATTATATTTATAGGAAGAAATTTGAGTATATTATAACTATTAAAATGTCAACTACTTAATGTCCTGGGAGGGAAATTCAGGTGAACGGTAGTTTTAAAATTTGGAGGCAGTTCGATTTTTTTTAAATTCGTTTTTAGATTACTCATCTTCAATGTTAACAAACCTGCAAATGCCAACATACCAATGGAAGACTGTGTTGGCGCCTAAATAACCGTTTTTGTACCTATGTACAAAAACCTCCATTGCGCTTAATAAAATTGAAATGCGTTAAAATACTTGTTTGTGACCAGTTACATTACAAATCAAAAAATTGGGCAACATCGCAGTAAAACATAATTTCTCGTCCCACTTTTTTCAGACTTCGAACTGACAGAATAAAATAATATATTATAATTATTGAATTATTCTGGTGTGGTTAAAAATTAGGCTTCGCTGTTCTGTTGCGTCATTGCTTAACACAATTTATTACAGACCAACTATTTTAGTCCACATGTCGGTGTAGACCGATTAAAATATTTTTCATATCCTTTTCATATCTTTTGTAACTTTTAGTTCTGAAATTTTTTAAGCATTACAAGGAAAAAAATTAAAAACTTTAGCTTAGAAAAATGTCCATATAATTGTAATATGTAATATTTAGACTTAAATAAAAACACAGGATAACTAATAGATGGTGAACCGTACTGAGTGTGGGGTGGTCCAATATACA
>NW_021775271.1:0-1256 GCF_005508785.2 Acyrthosiphon pisum | reverse complement strand
TCGATCCCGTAGGGTCTTATATATAATGTGACTTTGGTGTGATCCCTTCTTCTGGTGCATCGACGTCTGCGTTTACGTATTGATGTGTTTATGATTTTCTGTCTTCAGTGGTATGACAAAGGTGCCGCTGGTAATTTATTGTGTTATGATGTCCCTACGTCTATGTCGGAAATTTGTCGTCGGGGTCTTGAAGTTTATTGTGAGTTATAATGTGGTGTCATCTGGCGCCGTTGATAATTGATAGTTGGTTTTTACTAAACGGCTGGTCGGAGAGGTGTTGAATATTATTTATGTTTTGCATGTGTCGTGTGTGGTGTATGAGGGAGCGTAAGTATATGCCTAATGCGTATATATTTATATGTATATTGGATCACCCCACACTCAGTACGGTCTACCATTTATTAGTTATCCTGTATTTTTATTTAAGTCTAAATATTACATATTACAATAATATCACATAAACACATAGGTAATAGGTATAGGCATATATTATAATTTATGTTATCGTATCGATATGTATGTACAGTATATTATAGTATAAGCATATAAAATAAATGTCCGCAGTTTGTATAATGTATCTTATCGGTTTTGTCGCAGATTGTATTTGCAGTTTATATGCAGCCTATACCTTTCCGCACACCCTAAGCTACAATATAGGTATCACCATGTATTATTATACTGCATATTTTCAATACCCAATACAAGTAGGTACCTATACCATATATATTATATATAGGTAGCTATATATATAACCATTATGCGTTGTCCCCTGCGTGCGGCGCGCCTAAACAACAATGTTTACAATATAAAACGAACATTTTCATTGGTAATCCGAAGGTATCTAATAATTTATAGCTGTATAATATGTTTTTAATGTTATTTCTCGGCCAGGAATTCGGCATGTACATTTGTAAGACGGAGACAACACATGCGGGTGTAGCGTCCTCTTAAATGTATTGTAAATGCACGTACCAAACAAGGTTGCTCGTCGTACAAAGAAACATCTACTTCACGGTCGTCATACGATTATAAATACACATTGTAGCCCGGGAGGCCTACGACCATTTTTTTTGTACTGAGTATTAACCTTTAAGACCATTTAATTGTGTTCGTAAAGCCAAAAGGGACACCACACTAAACTCATAGTGTTTAACGCACATAATATTGTATCGTTTTAATCCAGGTATAATGAAAACTGAAAATACAATAATATACTGCACTCGGGTCCAACAAATTGTAATTTTAATCATAAATAT
>NW_021775270.1:0-904 GCF_005508785.2 Acyrthosiphon pisum | reverse complement strand
GTAAAGGAAATCTTTTTGCACTTATCAACATTGAGAGATAGGCCTGATTGGGATAGCCACTGATGGAATTGAATAAGTTCGTCTTGTAATAGAAGGCAATCACCATGAGTTCAAATTGTATAAAAGATTTTTATATCATCGGTATTTAATAGTTATTGAGCTTTATTTTAATAATTAGAGAGTAGTAGTAATTTGGCGGTTCTGAGTCACTTTTTACGGGGAGATGAAAAAAGTTCAAGGGGGAAAGTCCCCCTTGCAGCACATTCGATTACCGTATAGCTAAATATTCTAAAAGGTGGGTTGGCGGTTCTGAGTCACTTTTTACGGGGAGATGAAAAAAATTCAAGGAGGAAAGTCCCCCTTGCAGCACATTCGATTACCGTATAGCTAAATATTCTAATATGTATGGTTGGCGGTTCTGAGTCACTTTTTACGGGGAGATGAAAAAAATTCAAGGAGGAAAGTCCGCCTTGCAGTACATTCGATCACCGTATAGCTAAAAATTCTAATATGTATGGTTGGCGGTTCTGAGTCACTTTTTACGGGGAGATGAAAAAAGTTTAACCAGGAATGTATGCCTAACAGTACAACCAATCTCCCTGTAATTTTATAGAAAAAATTCTAAAAGATTTTTAATATCGTTTTCTGAAATAAATATAAATATTTTTTTTATTATTATCATTTTGTTTATTTATTTTTAATCAGTTAATAGTATTTTACAACAAATATTAAATATAATATACAATTTTGATTCATTATTTACACAAGTTTTCTTACTTCTCTAGTAAAAGGTACATATTCTACAATTCGATCATGAATTAATAAACAATAAGCAGTTACACCTGTAAGGGATTCTGATGCTTCAATGTTTAAATTAACTTTACCAGAAGTAGGTGATCCAGTT
>NW_021775269.1:0-1134 GCF_005508785.2 Acyrthosiphon pisum | reverse complement strand
GCCCATGGTAAGAAAATTATTTCATATTGGATACAATGACGTTCATCATAAATTAAAACAACCGTTGCTCTAATTAAATCGTTTTTCAGAAACATAATATTCAAACACAATTAGTAACTAGGGTAGGTATATGTATAATCATATATAGGTTGGTAATAAAATAATATTAATTAGTAATAACAAATAATCAAATGTTAATGCAAAAATGGGGACAATTGCCAATGAAAAACTGAAAAACACTATGTATGATGATTGAGTTCAAACATTGTATTTAAAACAATACTAAAATCGGTTGTAACGAGTGTAACGATTGATAGACACAAGATAGAATTATATCTAATACGAGATAGAAAAAATGAAAAAAATTAGTCAAGATAACTGCAATTTGATGTTAAGTAGTACCTATAGAGGTGTCTAAGGTAGGTACGCTGACTTCGAAGCTATGCATAATGTATTATGTCAAAAGCTTGTTCAAATATTTCAAACATTTTCAACCACTCTGTAAAAAACTTCAAGTCGTTTGGTTGCTCCGGTGGCAGCTGATTTATTGATTTTTCCCTTAATATATTATAATATGACGAAATGTCGTATTGCGATTCGCATGTGCAACCAATGTTGAAACGTGGAGCAAACGTGGTAACACAAGATTGCTAGATATTTAATCCTAGACTTGGAATCGAAATAAATATTTCTGTTTTGATATAAATATATTTTGATTACCAATTTTCCATTTTTTTATCTACTATTTGACTTAATTGTGAAATTGTTGCCTCCGATTTTAACTTTGCATACCAAATTATTTATTTTTGATTGTGATTTTTGTTTTATATAACGAGTAGGTAGGTAGGTACAAGACTGCATTTTGGTTTCACTTTTGAATTTAATTTAATATAGTATTTTAATAAGTTAATATACATTTCAACTAGATACATCGTACCCACATGTGTTATAGTAATAACTAATAATATATTAATATAGTTTGAGGTTATAGGACGTAGGATAAACTTTATAAAAATCTTAAATCGTAAATTTAAAATTTATCCTTCTTTTTGTTCTTTATACCTATAGAAATAGGTACGTAGCTTATTCTGAGACTAAAATGTCTAAAAAAATATGTATAGAAACATTTTTTTT
>NW_021775268.1:0-956 GCF_005508785.2 Acyrthosiphon pisum | reverse complement strand
CCCCCAGAGGCTTTTTTTAATAACTTTTATTATATTCTTGTGAGCACTTGAATATAAAATATTTTAATGGACAATGTTTATCTATTATCATAGTTAAAATAGGTATGTAAGTATGTAATTGATAAAAACTTACGACTTACGACTTCTGATACTTATCATTCTTAACCTTCTTGGTATAAACAAAGAATAAATTAAAACTGTTAATATTGTTAATAATTGATATTTTTGTAATGCCCATAGAAAAAACTCTAAGAATACCCTGAATAAAATGTTTTTATGTCCTGCAGTAGGTAGGTACTTAATGCACTATAATTTTTAATAATTTCGTTACAAATTCTCATATAAATGTGTTATGCCTAAAATATCATAATAATATACAACTTAAAGGATAGGAAAAAAAATATACAGATATAATTGTTTTTTGTTTTATATAGGTTTTACATAGTTTTCTTATTAACCTGTATAGTGTATATAGTTAAAGTTTTCCCAATTCGTGTAAAAATCATGTGACAGCATCTAGAATCTTAAAATACAATTTAAACGTACCTATTTAAAAATGCCTCGAAAATCCTAAAATCCTTTAAAAAATAAAAATAATAACCTTTAAATTTAAAATTGTTATTAGGAACGCTTGAATACACTACAATATTGATAGTGCATCGGGATATACTGCCCTCCTAGTGGAACAAGCAGTATCTCCAATAATTGAATTGTTGGGAAAATGAGTTTTTCGATTTCTTTGTTTTTCACCATAAAATCATTATTTTTACCCACTTTTTTTAAAAGTTAATTATTAGTGATAGGCATCCTTAATTTTTTGAATATTTTTTTTTGTACTTAGATCATTATTTTTGTTTTTTTTTTCATTCTTAAGGAGATACTGCATTTTTATCTAGTATTATCGTGTATTAAAAGAAAAATAAACTTTTAAAATGCAGTATCTCCATAAGGAAACT
>NW_021775267.1:2913-5945 GCF_005508785.2 Acyrthosiphon pisum | reverse complement strand
GATCCGCGTCCGTCCCGCAGTCATCAATTGCTTATGTTATTATTATCATTCTCCTCAGAATCCCCTGAATTACAAATGTGTGTGCCAAATCTTATAACGTATATTTGAATTTTAACAGTAAACCTTTTTAAATAACAATATTCTCAATAGTCCGATAGGTACTCTTTTTTTAGTATCCATTTAAATTAATATTTTGTTGAAATATCATTAGCATTAATCACATAACAAGATATTTATTATTAATATTGTAATATAGTTTGATGTTATTGTAAATTACAATTAAATATTAATATATTCGAATAATGATCTCAATCATACTAATATGTTGTATGCAAAAGTAGGCATAACATAATATTAAAATTACTAACACAAAATTAGTTCTGCTGAACATAAATTTGCTATATATTGTATGTACCTATATTAATTTTACAAATCGGACATGTTTTAGGGCTTTAGACTCAGCTCTTAATAGTAAATAGATAGTAAAAATCGAGTCTGTAGTTATTAGGTAAATGAAAAAAAAAATTTTCAAAAACCGTTCCAAAAACTAAAATCGAAAATTTTCAAGAATTGATACTTATCGATAAATTTGAAAAACCTTTTTTGAAACCAAAACCATAAAATGTAGAAAACCGTTCTCAAAAACCGAAACCGTAACCTCTAAAATTTGGAACGGTTTTGATCCCTGTGTATAAGTACAGTTAATATTTTGAAAATTTTATCAAGTATAGGAATTTATAAATCAACATATTATGATATAAATCTCAAGTGTCTACAGTTATTCGTTCATGAATTAAAACAAAATAAGAACATTACTATATGAAAATCGAATGAATATCCATTGATGTAAACATTTGAACTTCAAACGCTCATAAAAATTTGATTTGACTTTATTATAGACATTTTTTTAAAAAGATAGATAGCTTTATAAGGAATCTTGTACTAGATTTTAAAATCTTAGACTTCAAAAGAAAAATTTTTTTGAATTTTTATCTCAAAATAATTTGCAAAATTTTTCTGCTTTTTACGCCTTTTGTCAAAATTTGAACTTTAAATGCTTATAAAAAACTGAATATCAAAATTATCCAGTATTATGTACTTTATTTTGTAACATTTTTTACAACCAAAATAAAATTTTGTACACCTCCCCTGACATGGGAAAACGCCATTTCCCCATGACCATGCTGCGGTAACGTTACCCCAGCACTGCGCATGATCAATTATTATCAAATCAAAATTTAACTCCTACAGTATTCAGTACTTTATTTTGTACAACCAAAACACAATTTTGTACACCTCCCCTAACACGAAAAAATGCAATGCATGAATTTCTAACTCAAAAAATTTGCAATTTTCGTCATTTTTACGTATTTTGACAATATTTCAACTTTAGTTGCTTATAAAAAAAATTGTCACTATGGATTTTTAATTTTTTTCATCTGTCTTTGAAACAATATACTAGAAGCTTTCTATGATATTTTCAAGCTTTTTTAACCAACAAATAAAATTTTCTATTAATATTAAAATATTTGGAAATGTTATGGTGTATAGAAAAAGCTAATATAAACATTCAGTCAACATTTCATGTACCTACGGTCATTTGTTTAAAAGTTGCACCAAAAACCAAAATTGATTTTTCTCAAAAACATATTTTGCGTAAAATTTCCCGTTTTTCCTTAATTTTTCTTTTGTTTTTTAAAACCAATGGGCAATTTTTACCAAATAGATTCACTTTCCTATCAGAAAAGTTACTGTTGAACACACACACAAAATATAATAAAAAAAAAACTCACATCATTGTAAAATCAATACATTCATCGTTTCACTCAGAATCTATAATTGGAAACTGAAAATGTTTCTAAACAATTTAAAACAAATCAAAATATTTTGAAAATTCTTTTGAAAACTATTGAGAATTTAAAAATTTGACCTCCATGCACAAACTAGATTCAATCTCTCATCGAAAAAGATGACTGATGAATAAAATCGAAGCAGTTTTATTGCTTCAAACGGTGGTGACATACACGGAAATAAAAAATTTAAAAATAAATATAAAAATAAAAAAAAAACATCATTATAAAATACATCACTCCGCTCAGAATCTAAAAAAGTTGAGCGGAATACCACAATAATTTTTTACGACTGTCTGAAGTTAGAATTTTGACGAAATTCAACAGTCCTGAAAATTTGCAAATTACTTTTCAGTTAGAAATTAATAAAACATTTTCAAATATAAGCGATGAAAAGAAAATCACGAAAAATTGCAAATTATATTGTAGTTAAAAATGTATAAGATAAAATTTTTAGCTAAAGATTAAAAATTAAAACATAGTTTTTAACGCCAGACATCAGTCATGGGGATGCCGCGTGAATAACCCCCGAGGAGCAGTGTTGTGCTTAGATAAAAAAAAATTATCTAGATATAGATAAGATATCTGAATTTAAAATTATCTAGATATAGATAGATACTGTTTATATTAGCATTTCCTACACACCATACAATTTTGAAAATATTTTGACTCTTTTTGAGCTGTTTATGGACATTTTCAGTTTTTAATTTTTTTAGTTTTTTAGATTCTGAGTGGAACGATGAATGTATTGATTTTACAATGATGTGTGTTTTTTTATTTTTTTTTTTATTTTTTATTTTAATTTTTATTTTTTTGTGTCTGTGTACACGATAAGTAGTCGAAATAATGCTACGATTTTCAACTTCAGTATCTTGTTCGATCAGAAAGTGAATATCGTTGGTGCATTGGGCAGGTCAAAATTTAAATTTCCCAGTGGTTTTTAAAAGCGCCGGGAAAAACAAAAGAAAAATTAAGGAGAAACGGGAATTTTTACACAAAATTGAATTTGGTTTTTGGTGTAACTTTAAAAAAAATTACCGTAGATACATGAAATTTTGACTGAGTATTTATCTTAGCATCTTCTATACACCATAACATTTTCAAAATATTTTGATTTATTTTGAGCTCTTTACGGACATTTTTATTTTCCATTTTTTTTTTAGTTTTTTTTCTAAAAATATC
>NW_021775267.1:0-2798 GCF_005508785.2 Acyrthosiphon pisum | reverse complement strand
GTATATTGTTTCAAAGGCAAATGAAAAATATTAAAAATCGTTAGTCACAGTTTTTTTTTTTAAGCATTTAAAGTTCAAAAAATGACAAAATATGGAAAAATCACGAAAATTTGCAAATTATTTCGAGTTAGAAATTCATAAAAATTTTTCTTTTTAAATCTAAGATTTTAAAATGTAATACAAGATTCCTTATAGGATATTCTACCTTTACCAAAAAAAAAATGTCTATAAGAATCTCAAATTAAATTTTTATGGGCGTTTGAAATTCATATTTTTACAACATTTGATATTCACTCGATTTCTTACGTAACGATTTTCTTATTTTGTTGTAATTAAAAAACGAGTGACTGTAGAAACTTGAAAATTTCACTGAATGTTTATATTAACATTTTATATATACGATAAAATTTTTAAAATAATTTGACTCTTTTTGAGCTGTTTACGGACATTGTAAGTTTTCAATTTTTTTAGTTTTTTTTTTCTATAAATATCAATAAAGTTTTATCTGTTGGGCCAAAAAGTGTATAAATTTAATACAAAGCTCCTGATATATTGTTACAATATCAGTTGAAAAATATTAAAAATACATAGGCACAATTTTTTTTTATAAGCATTTAAAGATCAAATTTTGACAAAATTTATTAAATTTTAATTTGAAAAATTATTTTGTAGTTAAAAATTTATAAAATGTTCAATTTTTGTATCTAAGAATTGAAAATTTAAAACAAGATTCCACGTAAGTAATTAATACTGTTACCAAAAAATCTAAAAAATACATTTACGCAGTTTATTTTTATAGTCATTTTAAGTACAAATTTGGATGAAATTACATATTAAAAACCTAGGATAACTATTTTAGTTATTTTGTTGTGATTGTATAATATTATTCGTGGGTACTTGAAACTTCTACAGTAGTACAGTATACTATTATATATCTATGATAGTACCACGGTTTTTTGTTGATGTATAACGCGTTATAAGTACCTAATAAATATTATGATATGATTAATTTGGAATTTATTATAATTTATAGGTAGGTACCTAATACAATATTATGTCTTATACCTAGACTAACATACCGTCTCCGCTCAGAATCGTTTTTCTTATACAATGATATTATATCATTGAATTCAAATTTAATACCATCCATTATACAGTGACCCACTTGTAACCTACTGTACAGCAGAGCGAAATCCACTTACCCACCTTTTTTTTCTATAATTATCAATAAAGTTTTATCTGTTGGGCCAAAAAGTGTAAAAATTTAATACAAAGCTCCTGATATATTGTTACAATATCAGTTGAAAAATATTAAAAATACATAGGCAAATTTTTTTTTATAAGCATTTGAAGTTAAAATGTTGACAACATTTATCAAATTTAAAATTGAATAATTATTTTGTAGTTAAAAATTTATAAAATGTTCAATTTTTATATCTAAGGATTGAAAATTTAAAACAAGATTCCACGTAAATATTTAATTCTGTTGCCAAAAATTCTAAGAAATACAAAAGCACAGTTTATTTTTATAGTCATTTTAAATTCAAATTTGGACGAATTTACATATTAAAAAACCTGGAATAAATATTTTATTTATTTTGTTGTGATTGTATTGATTGTATAATATTATTTGTGGGTACTTGAAACTTCTAAAGTATACTATTATCAGTGGCGTAGATACGATTTTTTTCTGGGGGGGGTGGGGGGGGGGTTTAAATATATTTATGATACAAATTACAAGTTATTATAGTTAAACTAAACGTCAACTTTATTTTGTTTCAAATTAGTATTAGTTATAAATAGTTGCAGTAGTTTTATATTAGACTCAGGTGCGGACTTGCCATTTTTCCGCCCCTAGGCATTACAACACTAGCGCCCTTTACATTGGCGTACTGCCACGGTGGGTGGTGGGGGGGGGGGGGGTAATGTTCCATGAAATAAACTATAAAAATTGGATGAAATCTATAAGATTTCTGAGCAGTATACACTATGCAGGAGACGGGCGACAGTGCCAGCGTCGCGCGTATTCGCAATGTTTATTATTATTAATTACTTTATCAAGACATCTGATTTCCAGAATTAATTCTAGTATTCTAAGAATGCCGAGTGCGGGGTGAGGCGGTTCAATTCAATTTTATTTACTAGCTAAGAACTGTGGGAGCGGTCCCCCACCTAGCTAGTAGAGCGGCTATAACAATGTTCCCGGCGGCCCGAGGCAGTATATTTGACTGCCTTGGCTGGCGTTTTGCGCATGTGCCATTCACAATATTGTATGTGTTTACGCCGCACACCCATGCATTAACATAGGCAACTGCCTTGCGAGTGCCGATATCGAGCCTCTAGCCGTGGCGGCGCCGGCACAGCGCGCGCTGGTAGCAGGATTGAACCCAAACTGCGAGGTTAGGTATTATAGCTTATGAATTAAAACGTTACTGCGACGGGGCTACGAGAGCCATTCTCCTTTTTCATGCAAGTTGTATACAAAAAAAATTAATATCATATATAAATTTAGGTAAATATATAAACAATTATGAAATTATGAAAAACTAAAAAGTAAAAATTAACAAAAAAATTGCGCCCCAATAAATTTTGCGCCCTGGGCGCGTGCCTTGGTGGCCTATGGGTAAATCCGCCCCTGATTAGACTGTTATAATAATTCATAAAATAAAATTCACTCGACGTCGTTATCGCTGTTTTTGTCGATTTTATAATAGGTTATTATTTCAGTAATAGTTATCGAGGCCTACCTATGATAAAATTGCTATCGACGATAATTTTGTCGACTCGTCGTGCTATAT
>NW_021775266.1:24511-25287 GCF_005508785.2 Acyrthosiphon pisum | reverse complement strand
TCAAAACATTTCGGGCGTCCATGCAAATCATATAGCCACCCTATTTTTCGGGTCCCTAGCAGGTCAGTTAACTCAGTTAACAGAGTAGGCAATCCGACTTCGTCGGATAGCAGACAATGTGCGACGGTCGGGTCACGTCATCAGGTATGCAATCCGACTGCGTCGGATCGCGGACGACGTTCATTACTGTCACCGAAAACGCAAAATTAAGTAATAAATTACGTGAATAAAAATTCTAAACATTTCGCTCTACACTCTCCGCGATGTCAATCCGCCCCGGGACTCGTCGCTAACGAACAACGGCCGCGAGCGGCCTATACATTGAGCGGGGAACGCGAATAACTGGCCAACGGGGAGATCAGCTGACGTTTTAAAAAACTCGACATTTTGACAAAACTATTGATAAACTCGGCCGCGCGCGGCCTATAAAATATTTAGCCGGCAACCCGAATAAAATCCTAACGGTACAAATGCCGTAAAAGCAGTAGGTAAGACTTGAACATTTTCGTCATGATAAGGCGGATGTGATAGCGAAAGGTAAATAACGAAAAAAAACGCCGCCAGTCATCCCCACCGACGCCTTACCTACTTAAGAACTGGAGTCAAATCTATAACTCTTAAACCGTTGCGCCGTCCCGAACGCGATTAAACTTACCTACGGTATGGTCGACTCGACTCGAGCTAGGATATTTTATTATATAATTAATATTTATACATTTATTCATTATATAATATATATTATACATGTACCTACCCACCTACAGACCGATATCCTA
>NW_021775266.1:20765-21872 GCF_005508785.2 Acyrthosiphon pisum | reverse complement strand
CACAATATGATAAATATTTATCTTCGAACTCCGAAACGGCTAGACCGATTTTTTTGTGAGTACATTAAGTAAGTGTGAGAGAGTGAAGTGATCTATTTTTCATACCCCTAGGTCTAACCCGGGAAGGTGCTCAAACGGAGATTTTGAGGTTTACGGTAGAAATTTTTGTTTTAAAGCTATTATAATAATAATTATTGGTTGCCACTGGTTAATCGTTATTTAAATTATTATTATTAATAATTATTAATGACGTATTGGTATTAGTATTTTATTTGTATATTGGTTAATCAAGCATGTACATATTGCCGCTCATCGGCGGTGTCTGCAATCCACCGTAGTCGGATTGTCTACCAGGGTGGCTGAATAACACTTACTGTTGCGAGTTATATCCAAAAGGATTTGAACTATCACAATTTTTTAAATAGACAATAGTTGTCAAAATATTATAATATAATATACTTTTAAACTAATATTCTATAGTCTTTTTTTTTTTTTTTGGTAATGCACCACTACATGGGAGACGCACGTTTATCACATTACTTGACCCCCATGCAGTATCGTTTATTTATAGTTTACATCGTTTATTCCGGCTCGCATGAATCGCAGTTTGTACATGCAAATGTACATACCGCAGACTCCATGATGCCTTACACAGTTTACGTTTTTTACATTATTTTTTTTTTTTTTTTTTTCCATTATTTCATTAATATTCTATAGTCTATTGAGCTACATTAAACGTACTAACTAACATACTAACTAAGTCCTATTAATTCATATATATGCATATTACGATATGCTTACCTACTTTATATAATTACTATTCTATATACCGGCGCATTCGAATTGCGTCCCTAAATTATATTTTGTCCTAGTTGCGTCCATAGTTTTATCACGACACATCCGAGTTGCGTCCGAGGTTTCTTCACGACACATCCGAGTTGCGTCCGCGGTTTTCTCGCAACATGTACGAATTGCGTCCACGGGTTAATAAACTCATATAGATAATCTCAATTATCGATATCTGTAAATTCTACCTTACAATTTAGTGTTGGAAATTAATTTTGTTCATCTTAGCATCAGTCACACTTCCACATTCTAGGTTCGACA
>NW_021775266.1:0-1800 GCF_005508785.2 Acyrthosiphon pisum | reverse complement strand
ATATTTGTCACCATAGTTCTCACCATAAAGTGGACAGAACATTAAACAAAAAAGGTCAATCAAAGAATACTGATTGTAAAGCATCTATTAAAATTGTTGTGAAAGTAGACACTGTATCTACTAGAAAAAGTGATCCATTTGTAAAGGTGAGTAAAACATTAACTAAAATGTTAATAATTACATTTAAATTGTAGGTTTGAAAATATTGTGTAATTCTTAATTTAACAAGAAAATTAATATAATTTGTACAAATCGGTAGGTATATCATTAAATTATAATTATAATAATATTAATATTAATAATCATATTTTAGTTAATAAATTTAAATAATTTACTGAAAAATTAAAATTTTAAATAACTACTAATAACTACATTTAATATTTTATGTTTATAGAATAACTACTTAGGTATGATTACTATCTCAAATACTCATAATCATAATATTAATACTGCTGAAGCGCTACGTTATTTGAATCCAGATATACATTTAAGAAAAACTTTTGAAGAGTATTTTTATGATGGGATGACAATATCAGATGCATTACGGTAAATATATAATAATAGTAATATGACAGTTTAAAAGTACAATTTATGTTAATTTTTCATAATAGTGTTATTTGATTGTATAATATTTATAATGTAATTATTTGGGCAAAATTTAAATATATAATTTTTCCATTTCTAATGTTAACAACAATTAAAACTGACCACTGATTCAGTTAGTATTTTTAGTGAAAGTTATTATTTATATTTTTGTTTAAATGTATTTTATCAACCTCGGTATACACAAAAAATATTTGTATTATTTTATTATTTATAGATATCATGAGAGTATTTTAACAATGTCAAATACACCTATTGAAGATTTTGCGAATGGTAGAATCAATCCAACATATCGATGCGTACAAAATTGGCATGATCAGTGGAGAGTACTTAACCTAGGACCCCGTACTGGTCAAGGAGTAATTATGGTAATAAAATATTTATGTTTAATTATTTACATTAAGAATTTATTCTATATATATATTATTATCATTGATGTGTTTTAATATACAAGATACAACCATTTATAAAACAAACTATTTGATTTTTTGATTTTAAAATGTATCATGCTACGTCAGAATAGTAAATTATTAACTCTTATATCTTCACAAGTACCCATATTACACATATTTTCATTTCATATTTTCTTTTTTTCAACTTTTAAAGTAATATTAGTGTTTATTAGAGCTTATACTTCTTATATGCAGTTTTCACTTAAATTGTGCATATATTTTTAGTTACTGAATTTAGTATTTTGTATACTTTACAGTTCTATATTAAAAGTTAAAAATGTTCAACATTTAATTTTCATTTAGACATTTAGTATTTAGTGAGAATACTATTAGCATATTAGCATACAATTTCAGATGCTGGGTGTTTAATAAGTGTAAGGTTTTATTTTAGAATAGATATTGGGTATAATTTATGATATAAATTATTTTTTTTATGTTTTGATGCTAGTAATTAATTCAAATTTTATATTGCATTAAATTATAGCTTTTTATTCAAAATTGTATTTATTATGTTTTTTTTTTAGAAACTAGTAGAAAAAAAAGAAACTTATTTAACTAATGGGATTTCATTATACTTCCAAGAGGAACCATTTGTTATTCTTATATTAACTCCAATTATGAAACAAGCACATGATTTACCATTATCCAAAGACATTGTATTTGTGGACTCAACTAGTTCTTGTGATCCTGAAAACCATTGCATTACATTTTTACTAACTCCATGCGCTGCTGGTGCAGCTCCTTT
>NW_021775265.1:0-1192 GCF_005508785.2 Acyrthosiphon pisum | reverse complement strand
ATATCATTAAATTTTATTGTTGGTAAAATGCGTGAAAATTAATGCAAGGCTCGTGATATTATTGTTACAATAGCAATGTAAAATATGAAAATACATAGGCACACATTTTTTATAAGCATGTGAAGTTGAAATTTTGACAAAATTTATCAAATTTAAAATTGAATAATTATTTTGTAGTTAAAAATTTATAAAATGTTCAACTTTTATATCTAAGGATTGAAAATTTAAAACAAGATTCCGCGTAAATATTTAATTCTGTTACCAAAAATTCTAAGAAATAAATTTACACAGTTTATTTTTATAGTCATTTTAAGAACAAATTTGGACGAAATTACATATTAAAAAACCTGCAGGAATAACTATTTTAGTTATTTTGTTGTGATTGTATAATATTACTTGTGGGTACTTGAAACTTCTAAAGTATACTACTATATATCTATGATAGTACCACGGTTTGTTGTTGATGTATAACGCGTTACCTAATGGATATTGTGATATGATTAATTTGGAATTTATTATTGATACCTATTATAGGTCAATTTTTTTTTAATACTATAGATAAGTATACCTATAATAGGTATGTCTAATACCTAGACTGACAAACCGTCTCCGCTCAGAATCGTTTTTCTTATACAGTGATATTATATCATTGAATTCAAATTTAATACTATCCATTATACAGTGGTCCACTTGTAACCTACTGTATAGCAAAGCGACATCCACTTACCCACCTTTTTTTTTTTCTGTTATTCATTAAGCAGATCTCTGCACCAGTTTCTTTTTAGACGTCGTGGAGGGTTTCCAGGATTCGTGTGAGTGGCTAGACCGAATATTAGAGGATTTGTGTGAATAGATAGTTTGTTGAAAAAACGTTTGTAATACGTTTTGGCTTCTTCGTGTATAGTTTTCATTTTTAAATCAGAGTGGAGAGGAAAATTTGTTACATAAGGATATCCTAGGTATGTAGAAATACGTCTGGTTGTCTCTGTGTGAGTTTCTGAATTTGATATGGTGGCAACAATACACTTCTTTGTTATTATTATTTTAGTTTTTTTTCCCCGCTATAGTTATGTTGGTGAACCAATAGTACAATCTCTGTTGCTCAAAAGAAACACATATTCACCAATATCTCGGATTCTGATTCGAATTGGCCGAGTTTTTGATAGTTTTCTCTATCAAATTACCCTGTTAA
>NW_021775264.1:0-856 GCF_005508785.2 Acyrthosiphon pisum | reverse complement strand
TCGATTACTATGGCTGGTCTTTTTTCGGTATTAAGCTATTGCAACAGTAGAAGCAAATGATTGTTTACTATTGTCCGTGTTGGGTGGGGTTTCTGGGTAATTAGCGATGGGTATCTTTGTTGAGGTAGAATGTTGTTGAAGCTTGCGGTCTGGTGTTATTTTAGGCGAAATAGGTTTGGCGATGATTTTTGATGTATTGGTAGATGGGGTTTTATTTTTTAATTTTTGAACTGTAGTTTGAGCTGTTTTGAGGATTGAAGGGCTTTTCAAAGCCGTTGGTTTTGAAGTTAGCATTTTGGTGGTTGGGCTTTGCGCCCGGTGAGTTTGTTGTATATTAGGTAATTGTGTAATTAACGTACATATTACCTGAGATACGGCGAGTGTAGATTGTGTGCTGTACTGCTATCGGAAGCTATTAAAAACGGTACTCGTGAGACGCGATAAGGTACGTGTTGACTGTACGGTGTCTAACGACGAACTGCGAATTATATTATATAATTTTAATATTATTATAATATATACTAAACTTGGACAGTAAGTTGTACACCAGTGCCAATATTCCAAAGCCGTCCTCAATAGAAAAATAAATTAGTATCACACGATTCGTTGTAAATACTTACTGTCTTACGTAGATTGGTAACTAATCTATAATTAAAACTATTGAATTTATGGAATCATTTTTCGTTCGAAAAAGTAGCTAAATACCCAGTGTGCCCATTAAATCAAAAACATTGGTACGAGCACGCAACGTATACTTAAAAATCCACAATTATCACAAATAAAAAATAAAATATGAAACAATAATAAATTCTGGGTGAAGGAAACACGTGTTTAACTAGTAATTGCTTCGCAAATG
>NW_021775263.1:0-1116 GCF_005508785.2 Acyrthosiphon pisum | reverse complement strand
TAACTGAATGATTTAGCTGCTGTGTCTTGTGCAGTTGTGCGTAGCGAATGGCAAAATTACTAATTCATCATGTACCGTTGAACAAAATTATTAAGTATGGCCGACAACCATAGATCATACAAAAATATTAATATAATATACTCATCGATGACACTTTCGACATCGTGATCGACAGTGTTGGGAAAAGATAATCAAAAAATCATCTGGATAAGATAACAGATAATTCATTCAAAATTTATCTATATAAGATAAAATATAACATCATTTTTTTTTATCTAGATAAAGATAAAAATACACATACATTTATCTAGATATAAAAATAGATAATTTGTTTTTAAATTATATTATAAATAATGTAATTTATTAGTAATTACTAATTAGGACTTAGGTAATATTTATTAATAAATAAATCCCTAATGTTATTTTTCAACTATAATAATATACAATTTTAATTTTTAATACGACTTGAATAACAATAAAATAACAAAATAAAACAGACGATATTTCAGTAAATATTTTTTTTTTAACTATAATAATATTGGTATTTGGAATCACTATTCGATTCTCGTAAATTATTGGATATTTCAGTATTTAAAAATATTCTTATAATTATATTATTTATCTAGATAATTTACCACAGATAACCATTACATTTATCTAGATGAGATAATTAGATGAATTTAATTATAATATCTAGATAAGATAATTAAAGAAGTAATTTTATCTAGATAATTCCCAACATTGATGATGACATTATTGATAAGCTTTTAAGTACATCTAATGAAATGAAACGATTGTTATTTTAGAATTTAATTTTTCTTAATAATTATTATTTAATTATAAATTATAAAATTTGTATTTAAAATGAAATAAAAATGATATTGTTATTGCATTATTTGTTTATACTGTGTCTTAAGAGGACGCCACACCCGCATTTGTTGTCTCCGTCTTACAAGTGCATAACATAGCACATTTACGCTCAGCAGAAAACATGTAGCTTCGTCAGTTTAAAAATTAGAGTGAATTTACCTATTATGAAACTTGATGGTAAGAATATTATCTATGTTTGTATGTCGGTTTTTTACGATAGTTCAATTTATTAGCAAGTTATACGTA
>NW_021775262.1:0-796 GCF_005508785.2 Acyrthosiphon pisum | reverse complement strand
TCTGGGAGATTTCTCGGAGATCGGTTTCTGTGTTTGAAGATTTGAATTTAGCTCATTACCAATTCTCGATTTAATCCTGACGTACACGCACATACTATATCTTCGTTCAAAAAATAAATTATGGCAACAAATTATAATAACATCGACCGCGCCGCGGTAAACATAATATTACTGGAAATGTTAGAAGAAATTATGGTCAACAAAATGGAAGGAACCTACGCCGACGAAACCGACGAATGTCTCGTGCGATTAGCCGCTCCTCTTTTATCTGCCATTGATACGGTCCCCACTACAGCATGTGGTGACGTTCAGACCCCGGAGTCGGAGCCTGAAGGGCGAAATCCGACTCTTGGAGGCGCAGATGGAGAAGAGTTGGCCGAAGACATCGAGACGCCTGTCTCCTCGTACGGTGATGGAGTGCCGAGCGGCGACGCGCTGCCTCTTGCAGCACCGCTCGGCAACGACGACACGGTACGAGAAGACAAAAATTCGAAATTTTCGGAAGTGAAAGTAGAAGAGAATTCCGTTTTATGTCCAGAAGACGAGTCGGAGGAAAAAATCGAGCCGGCCAGGGGAGAGGCTGTAATAAATCATTTTGGCGAGCTTGTCGGTTGGTTAGACCCGGCGGCGGAAGCACCCGCAATCTGCGATCCGCCTCGTACGAGGTGGAGGAGCGTTAAACGCTTTTTCCGCGGGCTGTGCTTCTTCTGCCGATGATGAGACGTCCGAAGCTTGCCCCCCCTGAAGACGACGGACAGGATGACGGCGACGGAATGGAGGGGAGGATGCGAGAAAG
>NW_021775261.1:0-1217 GCF_005508785.2 Acyrthosiphon pisum | reverse complement strand
CTGGCACAACCCCACAGTTGAATGCCATAAATCCAGATCGGTTTTATAATTGCTACGTACAGTAGACGTTTGTTTTCGATGGTTAACTCGGAGCGGAGTCCGACTAACCAATAAAGTTTTCGCATTTTTTCTTTAATTTGAATTTTTTTCTGATAGACGTGGTGTTTCCAGTTTAGACGAGAGTCGAGGTGCATTCCAAGATATTTTGCTGAATCTTTTTGTGGGATTGGTGTTTGATTCAATACTATTTGGATATTTTCGGTTTTACGTAACGTATAGTTAACGTGCACCGATTTATCGCCATTGATCTTAATTTTCCAACGTCTTGTCCAGGCAAATATATTGTTAATTGACTTCTGTAAGTTATCAGTTGCAGTGAGCTGACTATTACGTGTTGATAAAATTGCCGTATCGTCGGCAAACATAGCTAATGTTGTGTTGTTATCGTTTGGTATATCAGCCGTATAGAGTAAGTACAGGATAGGTCCTAGAACACTACCTTGCGGTACTCCAGCTGATATGTCTTTCCATTCGGTTATTGCTTCTTCGTGTACGACTCGAAATTGACGGTCGGTCAAGTATGATTCAAGAAGTGCACACCAAGTATGTGGTAGCTGATCACGCAGTTTGATAAGGAATCCTTTGTGCCAGACTTTGTCAAAAGCCTGGGCTACGTCAAGGAATACTCCACAGCAGTACTTTTTTTCTTCAAGAGCTTTACTAATCACATTAATTACTCGATGTACTTGATCGATTGTCGAATGTTTGTTGCGAAATCCAAACTGATGTTCTGGTATAAGATTTTTTCTCTCTATAATCGGTTTTAGGCGTTTAAGCAGAAGTTTCTCTAAAAGTTTAGATAAACTTGGAAGGAGTGATATCGTTCGGTATGATGCGACATTTTCAGGCGGTTTTCCTGGTTTGAGTAACATGATCACTTGTGCTCGTTTCCATTGTTCTGGAATGTATTCCATGCGCAAAATAGCGTTGTATATGTGTGTAAGATGAATAATAGCCTTCCTTGGAAGTTCTTTCAGCATTTATGGACTAATTTCATCATAGCCTACGATTTTTTTGGGTTCAAATTGTCATCAATTTCTTTAGCAACTTCCAACGGCGAGAAATGTTTGATTTTTTCACGTGTTGCATTAAGCGGTTGGCAATGCAAAATGTCGAGCTCAGAGTTAATTGTGTTTGGCATAAATACATGTTCAAGA
>NW_021775260.1:0-1054 GCF_005508785.2 Acyrthosiphon pisum | reverse complement strand
AGAATATATAGCTAAGAGTAATATAACAGGAAAATAATTTGATGAAAGGAGCCACCCATTGACGACACTTTCTGAGGATTATTAATTAATTACTTAAATAAATTACTTTTTTTTTTTTTTATAACTATAACAGATCACGACACCACTTGCGCTTTAGGCATCTTGGGGGATTACCAGGTATGGTAGCGGAGGCCAATTTTTTGATAAGTGGATTCGAATGAGTACTTAGGTGGTTGTAGAATCTTTTATAGAAACATTTGGATTCCTCTGCTATTGTTTTTAGTTTTAGGTCTGAATGAAGGGAAAAATTTGAGACGTAGGGAGGAGCATTTGTTAGTTTCCTTAGAACAATGTTTTGGAATGCTTGAATTTTGTTTACGTTTGTTTTTTTTGCACTACCCCATAACTGCAGACCGTACGTCCACATTGGTTTGAGTAGACTTTTATAAATAAGAAGTTTGGTGGACGTGGAGGTATATTTATTATTGCATAATACCGTTTTTAACATGCGTAGGCGATTGTTTAGAGCTAGTCTTTTGGTTCTTATATGGTGGGCCCAAGTCAGTCTTTGATCCAGTATTAAACCAAGGTATTTCACAGTAGGAGAGGTAGGAATGGGTGTACCATATAGAGAAACATTTGGACACGGAGCCTGTCTGAGGGTGAAGGTAGTGTGGATAGATTTACTTTGATTAACTTTGAAACGCCATATGGTAAACCAGTTTTCCATGTAGGCAAGATGATTTTGTAGATTTGAAGAGGCAGTGAGGGGATCGCTGTTGATGGAAATTATCACTTTGTCATCTGCATAGTCGGCTACTGACGTAAAAGGAGTGGTTGGTTGGTCTGAAGCATATATGTTATAAAGGATAGGGGATAATATGCCACCTTGTGGAACTCCAGCGTTTATAACTGCTATATCGGAGAGAGCAGAACCATAGCGAATTTGAAAATGACGTTCTATGAGATACGATTTTATAATTAGATAGTAAGCAGGTGGAAGGAATTTTTTAATCTTATACAGTAGGCCGTCATGCCAAACTCTGTCAAATGC
>NW_021775259.1:0-1105 GCF_005508785.2 Acyrthosiphon pisum | reverse complement strand
ATTTTAATAAGTACTGAGTAGATAATATTTAAAATGTGTATTTTCGATATTTTCGATACGATATCAATGTCGTACAACATAATATGGTATCGAGATATAATATCGGAAAAATCGGACCGATATCGATACATAAAATTATATCGTTGCCCATCATTACAGTAATAATTAGGGCTCGGGACTTATTGAATTTGCATATTTTTATTAAATAGTCCAATAAATTAATAAGTAAGACAGAAATTTGTTTCAAGTTGTAACGAATTTAAATATATCAAAGAAAAATTGCATATTTTTGCATATTTTGAGGTTTTAATGAAAACACGCATTTTTTCACAATAAACATTTTTTTTATCCATATAACATGCTATATTTTAAGTACGAAGTATAATATTTCTTATAATAGTTAATAAGAGTTTTCTGTGCACTATCGAAACCAATTAATATCGATAAATATCATATAAAGATAAGATATTTGAAGAGAACTTTCTGGTTTTTTTTTAAAAATAGTTTCCTATACACGGCTCGTCATTACTCTGCTAGCTATATTGCCCACATATCAGTCTCGTATTTTGCAGTCTCGTGTGCACGCCGTACGATCGTAATATTTTATTTTTATTTTTGTTGTAAATTTCATTACATTTTGAATTTAATTTCGTTTCGCAACAAAAATTCCTAAGCAAATAACGAGAGTTTTAGTTAAAAAATATATTGCAGAATTTGGTTCAGATGTTTTTTCAGCAGACCAAAATGTATTGTTTTGTAATTTTTGTGAAACAAAAGTGAGCGTGGATAAAAGGTTTATTGTCACCCAACATCTTAAGACGGAAAAACATAAGCGGGCAGCTAAGAGCGTGGAAAATTTTACAAGTTAAATACTTACAAAACCATTTATAACAGATGCTACAAAAAAGTCTAGATTCGATCACGATCTGTGTAAGGCTTTGTTGACAGCCAATATACGATATACCTTTGAATAAATTATCCAATCCATGTTTTAAGGCCATTTATGTCAACCAAATGTCCATTATTACTAATAATATATGTATTACTATTGATTTTATTTATCATATTAGAATTATAAAACCTGCAATGTTATTGCTGAAGTAAA
>NW_021775258.1:0-1393 GCF_005508785.2 Acyrthosiphon pisum | reverse complement strand
AATGTGATCAAAAGAGCCAAGAGGTCAGGCTTTAGCATGTAATTCTGCGCCACAGTCACGGGGTGGCACCACCCCCTTTGAAAAGTTGACGCAACTGCGTCAAAATTGACTACTTTGGCTCGCCACTGTCCGCTATTACAGCGAGTACCACAAAGATTCAGTTCTTTATTGTATATTTTATAGTGCACACGGTTGCAAAATCATTATTTTTATTATTGTCTTGTGTGGTGCTATACAATATTTGAGCTGCTAAAATAAAGATACGCTCTCCAACAAACTCGTAAGTCTTTACTTTTATTATTATTCTCGTCGTCATCCTTGGGAGTGCGTTGTTGTCAACGTCAGTGCCGTCAGAGTCCGCGCGTAAGTCCGCCAGCAACGTAGGTACATACGTTGTGTGAGAGGCCGCCCTAGGTCGTCCGGTCGACTTCATGTTGCTACTGCGACCACATCGGTGCCAATAGTAGCTGCCGCATAAGTCCGCCAGCACCGTAGATACGGTGTGTGAGAGGCCGCCCCAGGTCGTCCAGGTCGACGTATGCCAACAGCGTCAGTCAGTGGGTCGTCTCAAGACTGCAATAGGGTTAAGGTAGTTTTTAAGGATTATCCCTATTGTTGTGAGCTCTGTGGTCATTGCACCAAACCGAATCGGCCACAGAGACCCCCTCCCCATAACTAGCCTGTACCTTCCTCACTCCTTCAATAGTTCCTTTTCCGTCGTCATCGGTGTCGTCGTGGTACGCAGAATTGCCTACCCACCAAACATTAGGCGAAAGCACAGACGGTTGCCTACCTACGATAATAGTAGGCGGTAGGGGTGACATAGGCCAAATTCATTAACCTCCTCATAATGAAATCGTTTCTCGGGCATCCCCGAGTGGTCCTTCGGGTGTTACGGTTAAATTCTCGGGCGTAAACAGTCATCAAACATATTTGCTCTTCGCCTTTGTTGGTTCATTTGTCTGCCAGGAAATCTTCCTTCCTGATTTAACCCTTGTAAAAGTCGTAAAACATAATTAAATGGTGGATGGTATCTTTCTGGGTATCGTTCGGCATATGTCACAGCGGCTAGGCGTACATTACGCTGACATTCACCATAAATTAAAACCAACTCAGCTTTTTCAGCGTTATTCATATTTAAAAACGTATAATTTATAAGAGTACTTAATAACTAGACATACACAGGTAACGCTCACACTTTAGTACAGGTCTAGTTACAGAATAAAAGTAAAATTATATTTTTCATCAAACTAAATACCTTAATAGTTACATTATCTGATTGTCTTATCGTTATTTGAGCTATTGTAAAATAAAACAAAATTCCACTACAAAAATAGTTAAAATTGTAATCGTATTATAGGAGTTAACTAAACAAATATTATCACATACTCTA
>NW_021775257.1:0-785 GCF_005508785.2 Acyrthosiphon pisum | reverse complement strand
TTAAAATAATTTGACTCTTTTTTGAGCTGTTTACGGACATTGTAAGTTTTTAATTTTTTTAGTTTTTTTTTTCTATAAATATCATTAAAGTTTTATCTGTTGGGCCAAAAAGTGTATAAATTTAATACAAAGCTCTGATATATTGTTACAATATCAGTTGAAAAAATAATAAAAATACATAGGCACAATTTTTTTTTATAAGCATTTAAAGATCAAATTTTGACAAAATTTATCAAATTTTAATTTGAAAAATTATTTTGTAGTTAAAAATTTATAAAATGTTCAATTTTTGTATCTAAGAATTGAAAATTTAAAACAAGATTCCACGTAAGTAATTAATTCTGTTACCAAAAAATCTAAAAAATACATTTACGCAGTTTATTTTTATAGTCATTTTAAGTACAAATTTGGACGAAATTACATATTAAAAACCTAGGATAACTATTTTAGTTATTTTGTTGTGATTGTATAATATTATTCGTGGGTACTTGAAACTTCTAAAGTATACTATTATATATCTATGATAGTACCACGGTTTTTTTTTATGTATAACGCGTTATAAGTACCTAATAGATATTGTGATATGATTAATTTGGAATTTATTATAGGTACCTAATATAAAATTATGTCTTATACCTAGACTAACATACCGTCTCCGCTCAGAATCGTTTTTCTTATACAATGATATTTTATCATTGAATTCAAATTTAATACCATCCATTATACAGTGACCCACTTGTAACCTACTGTACAGCAGAGCGAAATCCACTTACCCACCTTTTTTT
>NW_021775256.1:0-769 GCF_005508785.2 Acyrthosiphon pisum | reverse complement strand
ATGAAATTTGGTTGATTCTACAAGGCGGTATCGTTATTCCCGCAGAGTGTATTTTTGAGGAAAAAATTGCATCGGCAGCAGTGGCGCAACTACACGTCTACACTAATGGTGCCGTAGTTACTAAAAAATTACTTGGTGCTCTACTACATATTATTTGCATCATACAATTATAATTTATAGTTATGGTGACCAAATAAACAAATTTAAAAAAGTACATTTAAGACCTTAGCGCCTCTGTCAAAATTGAACAATGTGAATACTATTACACCCATTTTGCCCATCCCATAGCTCATAGGTCATCTTCATCTATACAAATTGTTTATTTTATTTATTTATTTTTTTTTTATCATAATCTATAAAATCTAATAAAATTATTGGTGTGTGTCTTTATGATAAAAATATTTTGAAATTTAAGTAATTTTAAGTACACTTAAACTGATTAGCTACTAACCAACCAGAATATATTAAGTCAAACCATAAAATATAAATGGATAGGTAATCAAAATTCAAATTATAAAAATCATAAACATATATTATCCCATAATATTTTCTTTAAAAAAAATACAATTTGATGTATTTAACACTAATATTAAGGACACTAGGAGAATGCATCAAAAAAGAGCACTGTCATCCGAAAAAAAGTACGTATCTGGTCACCATAATTATAGTATAGATTTTATACCTATATATATTAAAATACTTCAACTATAGTATTTACATAAAGAGTAATTAAAATATATAGGTAAGAACTAAAAGTCAAGATGTAAAA
>NW_021775255.1:0-5427 GCF_005508785.2 Acyrthosiphon pisum | reverse complement strand
TTAAAAATGCCCCCTTTTACAAATTAAGATTTTATATATTTAGACATCAAACATAAAATTAATAATGGAACGCTTAAAAATATATGTAGACATTAGTCCCCTCTGGACATTTTTTCCCACTTTAAGCCCTAAGTACACAATATTCACATAATCTGTGATAAATGATCATGTCAATTAATAGTTAATACTATAATACAAAAAGATAGGCCAGGGGCCCACCTGAATGGTAGTGATAATCTAATACACTATCACTTTCCTGATGTTCTACCTCTTTATTTAATTCATTTAATATCCTAATTAATTATTTATTCAACTTCAATCTCCAATATTTAAGATAATAATAATAGCAATAGTAGTAGGAATACAAAAAGAAAAGTATTTAGTATAGTAGTACCTAATAGGTAGGTATTAGGTATTTATAATATATTATATCAAAAAAAAATAAACAAGTTCACCTTACATTCAAAAAAAAAAAAATGAAAACATAATAATTAAATAGGTAGCTAAATATAATTTTTTTTATCCAAACCGGTACTGAAATGGTACAGATCCTGCATCCATAAAATAATCTGAAAAGTAGCTACGAACATCAATACCTTGGGAACGAGCCCCAACTCCATTTCTGTTCACTGCAATTTCCTCTAAAGTATTAGATAGTGTGTCCTCAAATTTATATCCATCTCGTCTCCTGACAAAATTGTGAAGTACACAACAAGCTTTTACAATTACATCTCCAAAATCAGGTTCAACATTGATTGCTGTGTGCAGAACCCTCCATTTATTGGCCAAAATTCCAAACGTACATTCAACGTATCTCCGTGCCCTTGACAATCTATAGTTGAAAGTTCTTTTTTTTTGGTCCAGTCCACGTCCTGGAAATGGTCTAAGTAGGTTTTTATGTAGTCCAAATGCCTCGTCAGCAACAAGTACAAAAGGTTGAGGATTGTCATATGTGTTTGGTAAACAAATTGGCTCTGGAAGACCAAGTTGTTCAGCATATAATTTCTTTCCAAATGGACTTTCTTTGAAAACAGTTGAATCTCCTTCTCTTCCATATGCCCCGACATCAATAGAAATAAAACAATATTCTGAGTCTACAATTGCCATGAGAACTATAGAAAAATATTTTTTGTAATTGAAAAATATTGATCCAGAGTTTTTAGGGTTGACACATCTTATATGTTTCCCATCAACAGCCCCTATACAGTTAGGAAATTGAGTTTTTTCATAATATTTATGTGCTATGCCTATCCACTGTTCACACTTAGGCTCTGCCATTTCGAGGGGTTGGAGGATTGACCATATGACCTCACAAGTTTCTTTAATTATGCTGCTAACAGTGCTTCTACCCAGAGAAAATTCATGTTTTAGGGCAACAAAGTTAAGTCCTACTGATAAAAATCTGAAACATAATAGTTAAGATTAAATGTAAAGTACCTAGTAGGTATGTAATACATTACATAACATTGTTATATTAATATTGTAGCTGAAGAACTGAAAAAAAAATGGAAAAATATACGTGATAATTACACTCGAGAAGTTAATGAGACAAGACGTGAGGGTGCAAGTGGTTCTGAAGCTCCAAGGAAAAATAGAAAAACATATGCTTATGCAGAAATATTAAATTTTTTACAACCTGTTGTAAAAAAAAGGAAGTAAGTTCTAAGTTCTTTATTTGCTTGGAAGAAATAACCAAAAAATTGTTTATTATTTCAAATTAAAAATTAATAGGGTTCAAATTTTAATATATTAATATAAAAAAGTATATTTTTGATTAATAAAATATGTAGCTACTAAAATACAGAATTAATAATACACATTTATTTTAAAACATATATATTTTATTAATTTCTATTATTGATACATACAAATGTATTAATTATGGCTTATGAGTACGCACAATTTAATTTATCAAGAAAATAATTTTATATTAATATTATATTTTATTAAATATTATTGTTATCATTATAATTTTTAATAACTGGTAGTTTTTATTTATTTTAAAGTTTTCCTCACAATAGTGATATAAATTTAATGTTACTTAATTTTTTTTTTTTTGGGGGGGGGGGGAAATTTAAACCATATTTATATAGATAATATAAATCTGTTTACAACAATTTACAAATACCTAGTAATGAATAAATAAATAAGGTAGTATATTACCAACTAAAATATTTGTTTATAACATTGATTCTTGTAAGATTATTTATTTTATGGTTTTGTTTAAATAATTTAAATCTTATTGTTTTAATTTGTCAGGACCACTGGGAATATGAGTTTAATTGATACCACATACGTTGAAAATTTACCTATACATACAACTGGCATAGAAGATAATGTTGGTGATGTTGACATAGCAGAAATTGGTTTAAACTGCACAGATGCTAATGTTCCACAACAGTCATCTTCAGCAAAAAAAATAAAAAGTCTAAGACCACATCATTTCAAGAATCTCTATTAGAAGCTATAAAAAACCCCCCTTTTCTAAATGTATCACCCGAAACAGAAGATCCCGATAAGGCATTTTTAATGTCATTTTTACCAGATATAAAAAAGTTAAATGAAGAAAATAAATTAGAACTTAAATTTCAATTCTTACAGTCCCTTAAAAAAATTTCTGAGTCCAATAATATACAATACAACCAAAATGTACCAAATAACTTTTATAGCGGTTCAAACGTTCAACATATACCACCACAACCCCAAACATCTGTAATCCATCATCCATATCCTTATTCATCATTCTCTGATGTATCTACCAACTCTTATCTATCATCTGATAATATAACTGTAACACCACAACACCATGCACCTAAAAACCCAGCTCCGCTCTATCATCCATATTCCTCAATCTCAGATTTATCCTCTACTAATACTAATATTTTTCATCCACTGAATGCACTACCACCAAAGTTTAAAGAGTATTCCCTCTCAAATCTGCCAAATCAACATAATATATCAGATAATTCAGATAAATAAATAAATTTAATAATTTGTTTTCTCCGCATACATTAAATACATATTTATTTTGAAGGTACTATAATAATATAGTAAAATATTATTTTATATTAAAGGTTTTGTTTTATTTTATTAACATGGGAAAAAAGTCCCACATTTTTGTTATTTATTTTTATAATGTTGTAACTATTTTTTAAATTATATTATTTAAAAATCCCATTGACCAATTCAAGAATGAAGACTGCCAACTTTATTTTATATACTAAACTTTAATATGTATTTTGTTCAATTTATCTTTATTCTAGAACTTTAACATATAAACTTAAATATAATATGTTACCTATTGATTATAACTATTATACTTATAACTTATAAGTATATAATATTTACTTAAAGTAATAAAGTTTGATTGCCTATGAAAGTTTTGTTTTATAATATTAATCTTTAACGCATGATAATTATAATTGTTTTATGTACTATTTTTCTATATTCTATTTAGACAAAAAAGGTAGTTGCAAATGATTTTAATTTTTAATAGCTTATAATTGTATTTTGTTTTTGAACTCAGAGCAATGAATGTTAATTGTAATAGATTTACTATGATGTGAAATTTTTTATTTTTTGATCTTTTATTATGTTTTGGTCTAGAAAAGTTGTATCAGTCTTCCATTTTGAGAGTAGTATTTTGTAAGAAATGTAATTTACCTTAATGTAATAGTAAGTCGTTGTTCAGCACTTATAGGATTTCGGAATGGTGTGGTCTGTTTTGTTATATGAGGACGAATTTTTTCCAGTAATTCGTCAAATGATGTAATAGACATTCTGTAATATTCTACAAATTTATCTGGATAGCATCTGATATTTTCATAAAATGCATCAAACTGTCCTGATGATTCACGATTTGAATTTATTGGATGGACCCAATATTTTCTATCTGGGGCCTGTGGATCTAAGTGGCCAAAAGCTTCAGCAATAGCAATTACTCTTACCATGTTATAGTGGTAAATGGCCCGATTTAAATCCATTCTAAATAATATTAATGTATGTGGCGCAAATTGATAATAATCTGAGGGAGGACCGCTTCAGCCATGTGATCATTTTTTAACTATACAATAGGTATCTTCTATTTCAGGGCCTGATATTTGGGAGCTTAACCACCCCCCCTCCCTATTGGTACCACTTTTTCAATTGTATATAAGTTGTGTTGTATTATTTTATAAACTTACCTACTGAATACAGCTAAAACAAGTAATTCTAATTCACAATACTTAATCAAAAAAAAATGCAAATTTGGAATTAAATATGCGATTATATTATAATAAAAATTAATTTAACTAACAAAAAGTAATAAAACACTATGATTAAGTGAAAAACGTTCTATCGTCACCAACATCTGTATGGGAATGGAGTATAGTCTTCCTAACCTAAGTTCTAATTTGGCTCAATGGCGCGAACGGTAAAACCGTTCTAGTTTGGCGCGATGGCGCGAACGGTTTTATTGCCGCGACGGTAAAACCGCCCGGACCTGACGGCGAAAATACCGCAGTGTGGCGACGCCCTAACACTATACTGTTGTAATTTTTGTTCATCACTTGTTGCTTTTTTACACCCGATCGCGTTTAGCCGGTACCGGAGAGACTTCGAGTTTTTATTATATTTCGCGAAATGGACAAAGTCGAGATTGCTACTATTAGGAGGTCGACCTGCTTAGGTAGGTACGTGTCTGCTAATAATACTTATTAAATTATTTTCTTTCCTGATTTTTGTACTGTAAATATATCTTGAATGTTTTATACATAATAATCTGTTAAATTAACTGTTATTATATAGATACGTAAAGCATAATTTTTAACTTGGCTTAATAATACCAGTATAAAAACCCAAAATTAATGTTAAAAATAATTATTTATATAAACAATATATCCCAGATCTCAGATGCTAGAACTATGATAAATATAATATATTATTATCTATTCTTTACTGCCTGTAATCTGAAGATGATTAAATATGTTTTATAATCCAACAATATTTAATAACGTTAGACACCTATCTACCTCTAATATATTAATAATGAAGAGAAAGACTTAGAGTAAGACTTTTTACTCTTGACTAATCATTTTTTTTTTAGGCTCTTTATGGGATTTTATTCTTTTAGAATTTAACCGTGACTGTTCTCTAGAAAATTATGAAAAAGAATTTTCAGACAAGCGAGAAAAAGTTTATACTCTTATGAAAATACCCTTAGAAGTAGAACGATTCATGTTCTATGGCATTTGTCTGGTGTGTAAGCCTTAATTATATTTTACTATACTTAATCATAGTGTATAACATATTATATAACTTACCTTACAAGGTACTCTATAGATTTAACTTTAATGACATGTGTTGTAAGTTTAGTGTATAGATTCATTTCTATTTACCTATACATTCCTTTTGCGGGCATAGTCACATTAAAATCATTAATTTGTA
>NW_021775254.1:0-768 GCF_005508785.2 Acyrthosiphon pisum | reverse complement strand
CGATAGTTACTATCATGAGAATATGTGATAGTACCACGGTCTTAGAAGATATCTTCTAAGACCGTGTCTACTCTCACACTATCATGCTCGCATGATAGTACGAGAGTCGCTTTCGTGATAGTTTGATAGTCACTATCGATCGGTTCGCACGATGATAGTCTCTTGATAGCAGCTTTCACGATAGAAACTATCGCGTTTAACTATCACCGTGCGACCGCGGCTTAAGATATATCATAGTCCGTGGCACGATTTAAGATATATCTTAAATCGTGGTACGTGGTATACACAGATATGTGCATACGTGATATACACGCTCCTGGCAAAATAAAAAATTTAAATTATTAATTAAATAATACAAATAATACTTTAAATTAAATAGAATTTAATACAAAATATTTATTAAACAAATTTAACTTTTTGGCTTTTTTGGAAGCAAATCTTCGATGATTGATGTGTAGTTAGGGGTGGATAAGTAGTATTTATGTTACAGGGAAATATTTAAACCCAAACTGAACTTAGGGAACCCAAACTGAAAAAAAATGTGATCGCTTCGCTCGCAATAGATGTCAATTTAACACAATAGGTGTCGACAGGCCATGCCAATCATGCATAGGCATGACCTGCGAAATTTGATCCAACTTAGGTAAATTATAAATTGCGGTGCTGGTGCATAAATATTTTTATCTAATTTTCTGATTTTGTATTAAGTTTTTTGATTTTCGTAAAAATAAACATGTATAAAAAGTATAATTAGTATTAAAATTATAT
>NW_021775253.1:0-699 GCF_005508785.2 Acyrthosiphon pisum | reverse complement strand
ATGCCTGGATTAAAAATTCTGATTCGCAGCAGCTTATTATTATCAGGTAGGCAATCTACTGCGGTAAATCGCGGACCCCGTGCTGTTTGTACGTATTATAAGTGTATGATTTAATTTTAAAGTATCAAAGTTATACCAAGTTTGTCATTTTTACATAATTCCGCTTAAATTGGTGTTGAAAGTGCAGCTTGACAGACTAATTGTTTTAGCATTAATATAAATGAATAACACGACAATATGATTATGTATGAGTATAATATATAATAACGTACAACTGGACAATTTAACGTGACTGTACACACACACCGTATACGCACTGTACGACGGTGGCTGTGCAAGTGATTCTTACATACTTCGAAGGCTCTATATATATGCACAACCGAGGTCATGTTACATCCGTATAGAGAGTGAGTCTTACACTCGTATAACTAGATACTAAATTGTACACACGTGTCAAGGCTGACTACTAATATTAATTGTACATTTCAACAATTGGATCAATGTAATCAATTAATACAAAATTCTTAACTGACCTAACCGTATTAAAATGCGATGAATAAAAAAACCAAATTTAACACTCTTTAAATTAGCCATCTTCTTCCCAGAGGTCTAATTTATGCACAAACATGACTGCGTAATGATTCCAATTTATTAATATAATTAAAAATACATTATATAAATTACAACAAAGTCGACATA
>NW_021775252.1:0-833 GCF_005508785.2 Acyrthosiphon pisum | reverse complement strand
TAGGAAAGAAAACTGTGAACAAAACTCAAAATCGATAATGTATACGAAAATAAATCTGATAAGTACCACTACGCTAAATCATTTGAACACAGTCCGCCGATAAACCGTACAAATCTATTGTATGTAATATAATCATACCTATATTGTGTAATATTGTAACGGAACATAACAATACTACGTACTACGAAACGTTCCATAAACAGCTGATACTTATATTACAATAATATGAAACGCTGAAGTTTTCAGCATCACAATAGCCAGCAGAATGTTTTTTATTTCTTTAATTTTTTATCAAATACCGGCAGATAAGATATTAATGTGCTTTTGATATTGTCATCATAATAATAATTTTACGATAAAAACACTCACGTGGATCATTTAAGCGGGGGTTTCTGGAAATGTAAAAAAGCAACCGTATGATTGTCGTGATAAAGAATCGCTAAAAAAAAACATTAGTTTGGACAACCCGAGACAATAATATTTACAATACAACAAGAATGTGGAAGATCGAAGCAGAACGAATATTGTACCCATCCCTGCGCAGCGCTTCATTGGCAGGCGGACATAAATTTCTCCCACGAGACCACTTGTTTCCAACCTCAACACTGACTGTTTTCACCGAGAGCGCAAAGAGAGGCTGCAGAAGGTGGCAAGTCAAGAGCTGGTGGTAACCGGATACCGTAGTCTACGTGTACAACTGTACACTATAATAATAATATAGACCTGGCGTGTGTGTATATTATTGTACGAACCGTATCGATAAGAGCCGTGTGCAACGCCGCGCGCGAGTTCGACAAGCGTACATAATAATTCTTTTATTACACGTAATTGCT
>NW_021775251.1:0-1000 GCF_005508785.2 Acyrthosiphon pisum | reverse complement strand
TCTATATTTTCTCCAATTTTAAATGTTTAAACGTCGGAACTTTAATGCTCCGTTACGGAGCCTCCGTAACTAATTTATTAATCGGTAATATTGTCGATAAAGCTGTGCTCAGCTCACGGCTCGCGTCTGATATATCAAAATAATACGTGAAAATAATAAATTACAAAATTTCGACCACGTGAATGTGGAAACATCGCATAAAATATTCTATGCTCTATTATGTTATGCTCAATCGTGCTTTACCGTACTCAACTTACGAAATAATTTACGAAAAATACAAACTATATATCATACAAACAAATTTAATATGTATTTATATAATATAATAACAATAGACATTTTAAGGAATGTGTAATTATAATTTCTAATAAAATTAATAACATATAGATACACAGTATATTAACACCTAACCTGTAGTGTATATAATATATTAATATATGAAAAAAACGTGAAAAAAAAATGCAAAAAATTTCGAGATTATGGGCGGCCATGTTAAACCATATGCACTGAGTAGTCGCCGCCCGGAAGAGCAAATGACGGTTTCGAACTCGGACCTACCTAGCAACCTATGATTGGGGAACCTACGCCTAACCTACTACGCCACGATTTGTGTTGTCAATTCTGGTTGAAACTTCATTACTCAAGCTGTAACGTTGTGTATCAACGGAGCGACGTAAACCAATATATTCGATATACATCGATTTAATCGTTTATAATTTGATGTATCTACACACTGTTTAATCTTTAATTGTAATTTATTCAATGATCTGACCGTTATTATTATGATTACATTATTATAATGTATGTTTGAGTATTACATTTATTTAAATCAAACCGCAAAATTGTTTACCAACAATATTGTGCAATATACCAACGTTATTAAGGACCAAACAATAATGCAATATTTATTGAATCAAAAACAAAATCGTGCACTTGTGCGTTGGAACGAAGACCGACTGACATTTCGTGAACGCGAATTTTAAAGTGTACACACCGAATT
>NW_021775250.1:0-1302 GCF_005508785.2 Acyrthosiphon pisum | reverse complement strand
AAAAAACTTCCAATCCGTTTTTTAAGACTATTACTATTCACTTGTCTGTGTAGTAAACTTCCCTCGTTACGAGCGCGATTATGTAATAATGACTCTTCAATCAATATTTTATTTTAGATTCTGAGTGGAACGATGAATGTATTGATTTTACAATGATGTGTGTTTTTTTATTTTTTTATTTTTTTATTAATTTTTTTATTTTTTTTGTGTCTGTGTACACGATAAGTAGTCGAAATAATAATACGATTTTCAACTTCAGTATCTTGTTCGATCAGAAAGTGAATATCGTTGGTGCATTGGGGAGGTCAAAATTTAAATTTCCCAGTAGTTTTCAAAAGCGCCGGGAAAAACAAAAGAAAAATTGAAGAAAAACGGGAATTTTTACGCAAAATCGATTTTTCACAAAATTGAATTTGGTTTTTGGAGTAACTTTAAAAAAAATGACCGTAGATACATGAAAATTTGATTGAATGTTTATATTAGCATTTTCTATACACCATAACATTTTCAAAATATTTTGATTTATTTTGAGCTCTTTACGGACATTTTCATTTTCCATTTTTAGATTTTGAACGAAGTGATGAATGTATTGATTTTACAATGATGTGTGTTTTTTTTTTTTTTTTTTTTTTTTGTGTCTGACGACAACTTTTGGAGCAGTAAAAATGCTTCGATTTTCAAAAGTTGTACCTTTTCTGAAAGGAAAGTGAATCTAGTTGGTACTTTGGGGGGTCAAAAGTGAAAATTTCCCAATACTTTTCAAAAGCGGCAGGAAAAACCTTAAAAAAATAACGGAAAAACGCGAATTTTTACGCAAAACCAATTTTTGACAAAAACGAAAACTTAATTTTACTGTAACTCAAAAAATAATTATTGTAAGCACTTGAAATTTGCAACAGATGTTTATATTAGCGTTGTCTATACAGGGTTAAATTTTCAAAGTGTTTCGACTTTTTTTGAGCTATTTATAGACAAATGAAATTTTCAATTTTTCTAAGTATTTTTTTTTAAAATAACGATAAAAAATTTTTGGTTGGATAGAAAACTTTGAAAATTTAATACAAGGTTTCTTATAAGTTGTTCTCACAGTGATAAAAAAAAATCCAAAATCGTTAGTCACAATTTTTTTTTATAAGTGCTTAAAGTTTAAATTTATACGAAATATGTCAAAATTGCGAAAATTTGCAAGTAATTTTGTGGTTGAAAAATCGTAAAATTTTTTTCTTTTATAACTAAGCTTTTAAAATTTGGTACAAGGTTCTCCATAAGTTTTTCTTTAAATATCTGTAAAAAAAACTCAAC
>NW_021775249.1:0-893 GCF_005508785.2 Acyrthosiphon pisum | reverse complement strand
AATAGATACTTATGCAGTTGCGATATAGCTGTGCAACACTTTTACTATCGCTTTCTTATATTGTATACGGATACGGGATGACCTCAACTAATCATATATATAGGGCCTTGAAGCATGTAAGAATTACTTGCACGGCCACCGTCGTACAGTGCGTATACGGTGTGTGTGTGTACAGTCACGTTAAATTGTCCAGTTGTACGTTATTATATATTATACTTATACATAATCATATTGTCGTGTTATTCATTTATATTAATACTAAAACGGTTAGTCTGTCAAGCTGCACTTTCAACACAATGATTTGTGTTTTTTAAGACAGTAAAAATTCTTAGATTTTCTTCACCAGTATCTTTTCTGATAGAAGAGTGAATCTAGTTGGTACTTTGAGGGGGTCAAAAGTAAAAATTTCCTTGTAGTGTTCAAAAGCGCCATTAAAAGCAAAAGAAAAATTAAGGAAAAAGCAGAATTTTTTTTCGCAAAATCTGTTTTTGAGAAAATTGATTTTGGTTTTTGGTGCAACTCTTAAACAAATGACCAAAATCATGAAATGTTGACTGAATTTTTATATTAGCATTTTCTATACACCATAGCATTTTCCAAATATTTTGAATTATTTTGAGCTCTTAATAGAAGGCTCCTAGTATATTGTTTCAATGGCAAATGAAAAAAATTAAAAATCCAGTCACAATTTTTTTATAAGCATCTAAAGTTCAAATATTTACAAAATACGTATAAATGACGAAAATTTGTAAATTATTATTTTGAGTTAGAAATTCATGAAAAGTTTTATTTTTAAATCTAAGATTTGAAAATGTAATACAAGATTCTTCATAAGTTTGTCTACCTTTATCAATAAAAAAATAAATGTCCACAAGTAAATCAAATTAAAATTT
>NW_021775248.1:0-6216 GCF_005508785.2 Acyrthosiphon pisum | reverse complement strand
TGCTCGAACCAGATTTATATTACCGACCATTTGTTGTCGTAAACGATTAAGCGTCATCTGCATATATATATATAACCTGTTAGGGTTGGTAGAGGGGGACATTATGGGTCATCTGCATTAATTGTCATATTAAATAATGATTTTTTTTTTTGTGCAATATTATTATTACATACATTATACATACATCGTGATATGATATTATGCTCATGCTGATGAAACCAGTACTAAGCGTCTAATAGTCATAGCAGCTGATACGTCATGCCTGCCCACAAGTCGACATCGTACATCCCAGATCGGACAATCTCGACGTGGCCAATCGGACGTAATCGTAACCTCCTATATAATTATCATGTGATAGGTATGTCATTATTAATCTAGAATTATTATAAATCATCATCAGCATAATGCGTGTCGCTTAATCGATTTTCATTTTACCCACAGTAATATTATTATGAACCAATATATTACCAATGACTAATTTTCTCGTGTAGGACAATAAAGTTGTTTTACGCTCTGCAATTGTATTGTAGCAGGACGTTAGACTACACTGGAATACTTACCTTTACAATTATGATTTGAATTAATGGTTTAATTTTAACTTTTACGTACGACGGTATTTCTTAAAAAAATAAGACAACATAAATCACATGATTATTTCAACCCTAACCACAAACGCACCATAATATCAAAACATAATATTCTTATACTTAACTTCTAAATCTTTAAAGTGATTTAGGACAGTTGCAGGTTTATTATTCTGATATAAATGAATAGGTATAAAGTTATATAAGTTGAAGTTACGATTTAATTAAACGACGTTATTAATTTCATAACCCGTAAATCATCAACGTAAAAGCATGATATGTCAGCGTAATTTAGCGATTGAATGATATAAATTTTGTGTTTGTGTTTCCTTGATGATTCACGTAGGTAAAAATGTATGGAATACAATATTATGATTTAAGTACATAAAACTAAAATTACATGAAATAATTATTACAAATATTATAATATTTATTTAATTGTATCTTATGCATCAAACTGAAAAATAGCATTTCAGGACAGTGAAATATATGTTGGGACGTAATTTCTGTTTATTGTAAACTATATTAATATGTTGTTGAGTATAAGTAAAAGATTTTATAAGCTATAGCCGATCCCGCGCACTTCGTTGCCCGTAAAAAATTACAACAGCTTTTGAAATTGATTGTTAAACTATTTTTGGGTGTAACTCACTGTAGTAAGTGCAATTCAACCAGGGTCGGATGACGGACACCCTACGTCGGATCGTGGACAATGTGCAACAGCATATCAAGAAAGCGATCCACCAGCGGTGGATTGCGGACAAGCCGATGAGCGGCTACATAAGTGCAACTCAACCACCTCGGTAGGCAATTTGCGAAAATTCGATTTTGTGGATGCTTGTTGTACCTACTGATCTGCCTCGTGATCAACCAATATCAACCAATATACTTTAAACAAAAACAAAATTCTTATTTCTACAATTACTATTATAATCTACAACCAATTGCAACCATTTATAAACAAATAAAAAGTTTGAGTTCTCGTGAACGTGAAATTTATTGTTTGAACACCTCTAATTTATCTTTTTTCGTAGCCTATCTTCTTCTCCGAGGTCTAATCTATATCTCTGTATCAAATTTCTTCGCAATTAGATTAACGGTTTAGGAATGCTTAAAGGACAGACAAACTAACATTCATTTATATAATATGTATATAATATAGATAATAAATTGCGTTACTAAATAAAATTCAATAGTAGTTTACAGTTAACAATATTATGTGTAGGTACGTATAACATTACATATTATAACATTTTCGCTTAACCTCTGCAACATCACTCATTTTATATTATGAAAATACATTGTTGACATAAAATGTAATATATATTGCACCGATATAATATTATGTTAGGTACCTACGTAGTCGGTATATCGATTTAAAAATGTGGTAATTTCGTATCAAAATCCCTTAAAGGCTTAAACATAAATCATTATTCTCTTGAGATTTAAATTTCCCTGTAGAGTACACCTACTCCAACTTTAGCGTTCGAACACGTTGACATCGATGATACTGTTGAAGGTATCACACATATGGCGCAAACAAAATATCATACAGAGGAATACGTGGTGAAACGGCATTATAATTTATAACCGTTGTGCAGTCCTATTTAATTTATATTAATTAGTTAAATAATTAGTTTAATTGGTAGATACAGCAGCGAACGAAGACTTGTTCATCTGACAGAAATCCTTGGATATACCGAATAAAATAACGTACCTGCTTGAGTAATTTTAACATTATTATAATTGAAAATATTTATAATATCAAATAATATTGATCTTTATTATTATTATTGTCTAAAATATACACAAAACTACTCCGAATAATATTTACATTATATATAAATATAAACGTATTTTGATTTCGAAATAACAACAATGTTTTTTGGTATGTTCTAACATTTTTCTTATTTCAATAAGATAATGAACACAAAATAAAAACACAGCAACATTATACTCAAAATACTATAATAATACTAATATGATAATATTCATAAGACATTTAAAATTAAAAATTGTCGACACAATATAATATGCACATTGCAATTCATTATTTTATTTAGCATTGCTAATTAACAATGTTTAATTGTAAAAAAAATTAATTATACATATTTAAAAATATATATTATTTTACTTTTACCATTAAGTACAATATTATTGATGATTAAATATAAGTTATAACTATATATGTCTTTATCAACATCTTTGCGATAAGATTTTGTGATGATAATATAAACAAATATCTACATTTTATAAACCGTTGAAGTGCGAAAGTTAAACAACATGTCAACATAATATAACGTACCTATAACCTCTAATTTTTTTTAATAATTTGTTATAACTTCAATAGTTTCTTAACTTTCATTTTTTACACACGTCATTAGAGTGGCGTTTTTCTATACGATATTGTCTTTTAAAATAAATATATATATTTTTAGTGAAAATATAAATTTAATAGTTTTAAAAGGCTTAATCTAAGTATTAGCAAAAAAAAAAACCAAAAAAGTTACATTGAAGACAGAATATAATATAGGAACTTAGTAGTTATTTATAATTCTTAATAAGAATAAAAATATTTTTATACTAATTTAAATTTAGCTTAGGTAATGTTAAGTGTTTAATGTAAGTGTTCAAAGGTTTTCCGTAAAATTAAATGAAAAACATAAACATAAACATATACATTTTACATTATAAAACATGAAATATACATTTTCATGTTAATGATAAACTTTTTGTATTATAATATCCTCTTAAAAATTGCGATTAGTCGTTTAATTTTCGATTTCAATTTTACTTTTTTTTTTTTTTACAGAATAACGTAACAGGTAGTGTTGACGGAAAAGATTGTTTTTATAAAATTGCAAGTAGAAATTATTGATGTAGTAAATATAAAACACGGAAAAGTATTTTTTATTTGTTCACGATAGAAGTAACGGCTGATCTATAAGTTATAACTTAAGAACGAAGATTACAGCTGAACGCAACCAACCGTACTCTATAGTGTGGTCTATATTTTGTTTATTTCTATTGTATTATATTTTTTTTACGAGTCTGTACCAGCGTACAGTATTGCGGTGGTCGCAAATGGATTTTTAAATAAGCATATTATTTGGGATAATCCACACCCACATAACTATATTTCGTACGTATATATTGTTATTATATTATATTTTATTGAACACAATTGGTTTTATTTCCGGCTTATAAAGTATCCCCAAACGGGCGATGATCGATGTAGTAATATTTTCCGTAAAATTACTAAGTGAGCCTTACTCAGGCATCTAAATCGCGGAATCGACGGTGTGTAAAATCCGTATATAGTTTATTCTAAAATTGACGTTGCCCTTTCGAATCTCAGAACCGAACAAAACCCCAATAGGTACAATATTTATTTGTACAAATCCCTCAAACAAAATTGTGGCAATAATATTGATAGTTAATTTACAAAATCTTTTCGAAAAATAACAACTGTACCCTGCACATAAGTATACTATATAATAACATGTACATGTTATACGTAAGACTTGTTACGACTATAATGGAATAATTGAAATGGGTTGAGAGTGTTTTCTTTACAATTCTTTCTTTTCCGATGTAATGCTGTTAATACATTGATGAATAGTATACATTTTTTAGATGCCAAGCTAACAACCAGAATTATAAAGTGAGATTTGAGTGGATATTGAATTGTGCAGGTATATACGTGTTTTAAAAAATGTATATAGAACTTGTTTTCATTCAATAAACAGTTATTATTATAATCAAATATTAATTAATCAAAGTTTCTTAGATATTTCATTTCGTTTTTACAAACATTTCAAATTCCCATTATTGTGTAACAAAATACTGGGAAATACATTACGAAATATTTCCTTGTTATTATAATGTTTATAACTTGTTTGTAATTTGTTTATAAAGTAGACTACGCTGATCGTATTTAAAATTTGGTGCTAAAAGTTCTTTTTATCAATTTTATAAGTCGTTAAATTTTTGTAAAACTTGAAGTTTTGAAAATATTTTACAAACTTTTAATCTTAATATTTATGTTAATTAAATATATGATTAATAAAATTACAATTATTTCATTATTCTATTTCTTATTAATATAATAGTTGTAATTTAAAATCCAGATATATTATAGACAAAATATCTCAACAATAATTATTATTTATTTATTTATTCACGGTCAAATTGTTCAATTTCAAATACAGTGACAAATTACAATCTTATAAAACAATCAATAAAACGGTAGTTGTGAATAAAGTAACAGTTTTAATATTAATAAGCTTAATCAATAGTTATAATAACAACTAGAATAATATATTCAATTATTATATCTAATACATAAATATATGGACAGTAAACAATGACATACAAGTTAATTAACTATACGTAATTCGCTTAAATAGATTATGATAATTAATCATCATGTTAGTGATTTGCCCTCAGTCCTTACGAACTAGCATAGTAATATATCGGCTCTCATCGATAGACACACCTAAGACTACTTGGAAGACACTCAAATTTGAATATTCATGTGACCTCACTGAATTGATAGCTTTTCTATTTTTTATATAGATTCTCAACTCTCTGCCATTATTTTTACTTTTTAAAATAGTAATATTTAGATTTTTAATTAATACATGGTACCTCTACTTATTAGTACCTACCTTATCGTTCAAACTTCTTAACTTCGAGCTAAAGTCAATCAAATATTTGCAGTCGTAATTTTAAATATTTTTAAAATATAAATGTTGATTTTATTTTTATTGAAATACAAATATAGGCTTCAAATGTAACTTAATTGAATAATATGATTTATACACACCATTATAGTTGTAATTTTATGAACTGTGAATTGTGATTGTTTAACCTAATAAACTTAATCGTTTGATTATGAAATGTAATCGTATTATTTTGATGTTAAAACTCAGTTAGGTATATATTATGCAAAAATACTGGTTTAAATCAATTAATAGTAACGTAATAACTATTATATTTGAAAACTGTAAATTTTGTAAGAATCTAAATTACCTCTACCTTTAGCTAATTGTTTTTGATAATTTCAAAACTTTAGTAATATTAGAAACTTCAAGACAAATGATTAGGTATTATTTAACTTAAACTAGTTATTTTATGTAAATATTATTTACATATTTAATACGTTTTAATTTTCTAAACATTATTTTTTTCGCCAGAGTAACTATACCTAATTTAAGATTTTAACAATATCTTATAAACACTATTTATTACATTTACATATACATTTCTTAAAAATAATAGATGTGACAA
Source organism: Acyrthosiphon pisum (assembly GCF_005508785.2). Lineage (NCBI taxonomy): Eukaryota > Metazoa > Arthropoda > Insecta > Hemiptera > Aphididae > Acyrthosiphon > Acyrthosiphon pisum. Next base: position 340 of record NW_021775248.1, on the reverse strand, counting down.
CATTGCGTCTACAGACATGACAATGTTTCGTTTATGTATATAATGTTCCGTCAGGTTTTTTTTACAACACAGTAATATATTATACTTTATCGTTCACAAACTATCTAGAACGATAAGATTGATACCAATAGTTGGTTTTACTGGATGAATAATTGATGCCGATCGGTTGGTTATCCCTCGGGAATATGCACACAAGTCTATAGGTTTCTTTATTATAAATTAGTACCTACCTACTAGTATAAGCCAATATCAGTTTTCTGATTAATCATTATATAAGACTATAATTAAGATATTTTAGAAGTATGCTAATTAGGAATTTTTGATTTTAATATACTATGCG
>NW_021775247.1:0-503 GCF_005508785.2 Acyrthosiphon pisum | reverse complement strand
CCCCCCCCCCAAAGACACTACAGATTTTTTTAAATATAATTTTCATAAATAAATTATATTATTAACTGCATTTTTGCATTATTTAATATTTTAATATACAGATAAGTACTATCATTTTTAATTAGCATAGAAATTTATTAATATGATCATCACACATCAGAAAAGGATATTGACAAAGAAACTGATTTATATTTTATATTTTTCTCTATATAAATCATAATATTATGGAGACATGCAGTACTAATATATTATAAACTATTTATATAAATAACATAAACAATACATAATATATTAAACAACTATTTACATAAATATAATATTAGGTTCATTTTTTACTGCATTCTGTTACTCATTTGATTAACATAATATTTTTTTAAGCACTGTACTATATGATGTAAGAATATTGATAACTGAGTCAGAGTCAATGTCAATATCATTCTCACATGATATTAACATCAGAGAATCTAATCGTTCTTCTGCCATTGTACTTCTTAATTTACTTT
>NW_021775246.1:0-878 GCF_005508785.2 Acyrthosiphon pisum | reverse complement strand
TCATCACCTTTTAGGACAGTAAAACTGCTTCGATTTTCTTCAACAGTAACTTTTATGATTGGAAAGTGAATCTAGTTGGTACTTTGGGGGGTCAAAAGTAAAAATTTCCCAGTAGTTTTCAAAAGCGACGTGAAAAACAAAAGAAAAATTAAGGAAAAACGGGAATTTTTACGCAAAATCGATTTTTAACAAAATCGATTTTGGTTTTTGGTGTAACTCTAAAACAAATGACCGTAGATATATGAAATTTTCACAGGTTGTTTATATTTGCATTTTCTATACACGGTAAAATTTTGAAAATATTTTGATTTATTTTTAGCTCTTTACGGACATTTTCATTTTCCATTTTTTTTTAGTTTTTTTTCTAAAAATATCAATAAAATTTTATTTGTTGGATAAAAAAGCTTGAAAATTTAATAGAAGGCTCCTAGTATATTGTTTCAAAGGCAGATGAAAAATATTAAAAATCGTTAGTCACAGTTTTTTTTTATAAGCATTTAAAGTTCAAAAAATGATAAAATATGGAAAAATCACGAAAATTTGCAAATTATTTCGAGTTAGAAATTCATAAAAATTTTTCTTTTTAAATCTAAGATATGAAAATGTAATACAAGATTCCTTATAAGATTATCTACCTTTATCAAACAAAAAATATCTATAAGAAAGTCAAATTAAATTTTTATGATCGTTTGAAATTCAAATTTTTACAACATTGGATATTCACTCGATTTCTCATGTAGCGATTTCCTTATTTTGTTCTAATTCAAAAACGAATAACTGCAGATACATGAAATTTTTATTGAATGTTTATATAAGCATTTCCTATACACCATACAATTTTGAAAATATTTTGACTCTTTTTGAGCTGTTTACGGACA
>NW_021775245.1:0-810 GCF_005508785.2 Acyrthosiphon pisum | reverse complement strand
TATCAGTTTTTCTAATAAGAGTGCAGTGTTCCGTCCAACTTAATATCATCATCACTAAAACCAACAATGTTTGGCGTTGGTTGATCGCTTGACATAACGAATGACGATAAAAAATGAAACCAAAACACTTTATTTTTTAAGCTCGAAGATACAATCGTTATAATATTCGATAAGCAACTTAATGACACTATGACAGTTTGTATTTTGTAAGACTATGTTGTCAAACAACAAAAAAAAGTGAATACAGAAACAGAATAACATGTGAATATGAAACGAATTATAGACGAGCGACACTATAGTCTATAACACAGTATAACACAAACGTTAAACGTTTAGGGTTATAGATTTATAATAGGCGGAGTAATGTAGACACTATTCGGAATTCCCGCAATATAAATACCGCGGTATTTGATTTAAAGGATATCGTTCTTAAATTAAATACGTAATTTCTTACTTTAATGGATATGTTTATACTATTAATGAAAATATGTTTAATACAATAGAAGTTACAGTATTATTTTAAATACTGTATGCGTTATTAAATTTAACTTATATATTATTTAATTTAATTATTTTTTCACTAAAACTTACTACATTAATTTAAAGTTACACTATTCATTAATTTAATGAAATTACCCATCCATAAATATAACGAAAATGTATATTATTTTTAAAAGAGTAGGAATTATTTTTACTATTATTTATTAATTATTTTAAATAAAATATTTTAATAGAATTAATACGATTACATTAATTTTACGACGCTTAGAGTATTCATTGAATTTAAACTAATATCGTAATATTAAATAT
>NW_021775244.1:5859-6768 GCF_005508785.2 Acyrthosiphon pisum | reverse complement strand
TCAACATTTTTACTTTTTAGGTTAGGTTATGTATTATTTACTATTTAGCCTTGATGTTGTCATATCGAGATTCGACATTCGACTATCGAGGTTGTTTATTTAATTTTTTTTTTTTGTCTTTAAAATGTCTATCCCAAAGGCAAATTGTTCCATCGTTTGGAAGCATTTTTTAAAGGACCCAAATACCCCTGACGTGGCCATTTGTAAACACTGTAAACGATCTAATGGTACAACTAATCTGTTGGACCATTTGAAGAGGAAACATTTTACGGTGTTAAATGGTAGTAATTTGCGGCAAAAATAATATTTTGTTTCTTTTCTTTAGTTAAATCTTTAGCCAACTGGTTTGGATAAAATGTATACTTTTATAGTGTTTTAAACTTTTAGCATATTAACTGTCCCTCTATTACAAATCACACACAGCAAAAGTGTATAACACTATTAAATCCTCAGATTTTACCAATCACAAAGTTATCTAAAATATACTAACCCTCAATTTTCTTCTCATAAGCCATAATGACATAATACAATTCTATACAATGCTTAATAATATTTAAAATATCTATTTATAAATATCAAAAAATCACTCGGTAGTTTTTCAAACTATCGATAGACAATCGATAGTCAAAACTAGTCGGTTCCACTAACGAATGAAAACTATCGAGGAATTCATTCGATTGTTTAATTGAAAAATCACTCGGTAGTTTTTTAAACTATCGATAGTTAAAACTAGTCAGTTCCGCTAACGAATGAAAACTATCGAGGAACTCATTCGATGGTTTTAAAAACAATCGATGAATAATAATATCTATTTAATTGAAAAATCACTCGGTAGTTTTTTAAACTATCGATAGAGTATCGATAGTCAAAACGTAGTCGGTTGCGCCCATCACTACTCTGTAGTCTGTC
>NW_021775244.1:2667-3937 GCF_005508785.2 Acyrthosiphon pisum | reverse complement strand
TCCGTAAACAGCTCAAAAAGAGTCAAAATATTTTCAAAATTGTATGGTGTATAGGAAATGCTAATATAAAATTTTTGAATTACAACAAAATAAGGAAATCGCTACATGAGAAATCGAGTGAATATCCATTGTTGTAAAAATTTGAATTTCAAACGATCATAAAAATTTAATTTGACTTCCTTATAGATATTTTTTGTTTGATAAAGGTAGACAATCTTATAAGGAATCTTGTATTACATTTTCATATCTTAGATTTAAAAAGAAAAATTTTTATGAATTTCTAACTCGAAATAATTTGCAAATTTTCGTGATTTTTCCATATTTTGTCATTTTTTGAACTTTAAATGTTTATAAAAAAAAACTGTGACTAACGATTTTTAATATTTTTTATCTGCCTTTGAAACAATATACTAGGAGCCTTCTATTAAATTTTCAAGCTTTTTTATCCAACAAATAAAATTTTATTGATATTTTTAGAAAAAAAATTTTAAATAAAAAGTCCGTAAAGAGCTCAAAATAAATCAAAATATTTTGAAAATGTTATGGTGTATAGAAAATGCTAAGATAAACATTCAGTCAAAATTTCATATATCTACGGTCATTTGTTTTAAAGTTACACCAAAAACCAAAATCGATTTTCTCGAAAACAGATTTTGCGTAAAAATTCCCGTTTTTCCTTAATTTTTCTTTTGTTTTTCACGGCGCGTTTGAAAACTATTGGAAAAATTTTACTTTTGACCCCCCAAAGTACCAACTAGATTCACTTTCCTATCAGAAAAGGTACTGTTGATGAAAATCCAAGCACTTTTACTGTCCTAAAACGTGATGACAGACACAAAAATTAAAAAAAAAAACACATCATTGTAAAATCAATACATTCATCGTTCCACTCAGAACCTAAAATGTAAAGATGGGCCAACTTCACGAAGCCCACCCACTTTGATCTAGAACTTCGAAATCGGTATCAAACGAAAGCTAATGATTAGCAAGTATTTAAAAATCCCTTTTTGAAATTTGCAAGTCCTTAGGGCGGCCGCTATAATCTTTTGAACTTGTGAAGTTGACCCACCCACTTTGATCTAGAACTTTGAAACCAGCACCAAACGAAAACTAATGATTAGCAAGAATTTGCAAGTTCCCCATACGACCGCTGTGAGCTTTGAAGTTTGGAAGTTGGCCCACCCAAGTTGTCCCAGAACTTCCAAATAGGTATCAAACGAAAGCTTATGACTAGCAAGTATTTGCAAGTCCAGTTTTAGAATTTGCAAGT
>NW_021775244.1:0-894 GCF_005508785.2 Acyrthosiphon pisum | reverse complement strand
GGGTCAATTTCACAAGTTCAAAAGATTATAGCGGCCGCCTTAAGGACTTGCAAATTTAAAAAAGGGATTTTCAAATACTTGCTAATCATTAGCTTTCGTTTGATACTGATTTCGAAGTTCTAGATCAAAGTGGGTGGGCTACGTGAAGTTGGCCCATCTTTACATTTTTTGGTTTTACGATGAAAGTTTGGACTTGCAAATTCTAAAAATAGACTTGCAAATACTTGCAAATAACTTGCAAATACTTGCAAATAACTTGCAAAATAATGGCATAGATTTTAAAAAAATCGATGTATTTAGGTGGGCCAACTTCACGAACGTGGTCACGGGTGACCAATGTAATTTTATATTTGAAATAATCAAACTTTTTATAAATTCTCTTTATTTTTACTTATCATAATTAATACTAATATGCATACTAAAGTATAATCAATGGTAATATATATTTGTAACAAAATAAAAAAAACAACTTGTATCTTGTAACAAAAAAAAACATCTTGTATCTTATAAATAAACAAAAAAAAACATATATAAAACAAAATAATACCTATTATTATTCCATCATAACTTCTTCTAATAACTGATATTTTATGTCACATGTTGAACATATGCTTAGCCTATGCTGGGCGCATAAACTCCCATGGCACTTGGTGCAGTTTGAAGTGCCTTCACGATCAACAGACATTTTTCGGCAAAATTCGCAACGACCGCGGTGACGATTTATTCCAGATGGTGCTGCACTTTCAATCGGTTGTATTTTCAATATTTTTTCAATAGTTCCTTTCAAATCATTTGGTAAAAAAGGGCATTCTTGGCGTACTTTCAATTGTGGTTCCAGCAATTGAAACGCTAATGTTGTTATGAATTTTGATCGTATAAAACGTTTGTCTTGGT
>NW_021775243.1:0-822 GCF_005508785.2 Acyrthosiphon pisum | reverse complement strand
GGCACGTGCCTAGGTCGCAATTTTTAGTAATTTTTACTTTTAGTTTTTCATAATTTCATAATTTATTATACTTACCTAAATTTATATTTGATATTAATTTTTTTTTGTATACGCAACTTGCATGAAAGTGGAGAATGGCTCTCGCAGCCCCGTAGCAGTCACGTTTTTAATTCATAAGCTATAATACCTAACCTTGCAGTTTGGGTTCAATCCTTTTGGGCTCGATATCGGCAGTCGCCGGCGTTGCCTATGTTAATGCATGGGAGGTGGTATACGGGTGTGTGGCGTAAACACATAAAATATTGTGAATGGCGCATGCGCAAAACGCCAGCCAAGGCAGTCAAAATATATACTGCCTCGGGCCGCCGGGTACATTGTTATAGCCGCTCTACTAGCTAGGTGGGGGACCGCTCGCACAGTTCTTAGCACGATTAAAGATAGTATGCTTGCCCAACGAATCTAGAAAAGTGTCTACCGAAATGAATCTCCATTATCAGCTGGATACTTACGCTCTAGCGCTTATTTGTTGTAGTGACTCTAAATGCAATTACCTTTCAAATGTAAATTGTAGTTCCGTGATAGCCACTATGACATATAAGCGCTAGTGTTTAAGTCTCCAGCTGTTTAATTTAACTTTAATACTGATTACAGAGATCATTGGCGCAAATAGGTGGTGGCTTGGGGGGACTTAGTCCCCCCACATTTCTGCCAAGTCCCCCCAGTTCAAAAGTCAGTTATTAGTACTGAGCATATATAATTTTTAGAAAATATTATAGGAGGGGCTTTAGTCCCCCCAAAATAATTTGTCTATTTGCGCCTATG
>NW_021775242.1:0-1262 GCF_005508785.2 Acyrthosiphon pisum | reverse complement strand
TTTTTTTCCTTATTACCCATAATGTATTTTAAATATATTATATAAACTGATAACGTGATATAAAAATCAACTCGCGATTTTTCTCTCTATTCATATCAAATATAATATAATTAAATTGTAACTTATTAGTTAGTATAATTGAGATTTCATTGATTTTATTACATATTTTCTTATGGGCAAGAAATAGGTACATCGATTCCACTAATTTGAAATAATTGTACTTTTATGTAGGTAAACACAAGATTGAGTATTACAGTTTACCATGTCGACAATGTGGAGTAATTGTGTAATATTATGTAAACAATTAGGTTTATGTATAATGTATATGAATATTTTTAAATACATAATACATCGATGTAGTTATAATGAGTAGGTATTATTTAAGACTGACAAGTATTCAAACATTTTAAAATAAATAATTTATAACAATATTTTACATACTTACATACATTACTTACGTGCAGTGTTTAAGTAGATCTTATAATATTGCCTAACATTTTTATTTTGACAGTTTGATCAGTACCTACCCGATTTGTTGTTTTATAGATTATGAATATTATAAATATATTATATTTTAGATTTTGAACGAAGTGATGAATGTATTGATTTTACAATGATGTGTGTTTTTTTTTTTTTTTTTTTGTTTTTTTTTTTTTTTTTGTGTCTGACGACAACTTTTGGAGCAGTAAAAATGCTTCGATTTTCAAAAGTTGTACCTTTTCTGAAAGGAAAGTGAATCTAGTTGGTACTTTGGGGGGTCAAAAGTGAAAATTTCCCAATACTTTTCAAAAGCGGCAGGAAAAACCTTAAAAAAATAACGGAAAAACGCGAATTTTTACGCAAAACCAATTTTTGACAAAAACGAAAACTTAATTTTACTGTAACTCAAAAAATAATTATTGTAAGCACTTGAAATTTGCAACAGATGTTTATATTAGCGTTGTCTATACAGGGTTAAATTTTCAAAGTGTTTCGACTTTTTTTGAGCTATTTATAGACAAATGAAATTTTCAATTTTTCTAAGTATTTTTTTTTAAAATAACGATAAAAAATTTTTGGTTGGATAGAAAACTTTGAAAATTTAATACAAGGTTTCTTATAAGTTGTTCTCACAGTGATAAAAAAAAATCCAAAATCATTAGTCACAATTTTTTTTTATAAGTGCTTAAAGTTTAAATTTATACGAAATATGTCAAAATTGCGAAAATTTGCAAGTAATTTAGTGGTTGAAAAATCGTAAAAATTTTTTCTTTTATAACTAA